>NC_051181.1:107299588-107599588 GCF_013339695.2 Rhipicephalus sanguineus
ATTCGTTGTAGGGCGACACCGCCGATCATGGAGCCCATATACTAGCTGAAATTTATTGGCGTTCTACGCATTTCAAAATTTCGCTTCAATTGGCCAGCATAGAATGAAACAAGAGCACGATCATTTTCCAGTGCTTCGCTGAAATGCCCACAGATCCACACACACAGCAAGTTGTAGTGAGACTCGCAGAAAGTTCTGCGCACACGGCACACACACACAGTCCTCGTGGATTTAAATACAATTCACGGCTAAGTGATGCACGCACTTTTGTTTCCACCGTCCTCAGTTTGTGTCATATCGGCCTAATTTGGACTAGAATTTTACACTAGAGCCATTTTACACTTAACCTCTGGTGGCCAGTTTCGTAGCGACACGACGCGATGATTGCGATGGCAGTCGTTATACTGAAAGTTTTGATGTCGTGTTTCAATACGTGAAGACTGTACATGTCGGTAGCTAGCGGCATCGTCAGCAACTTGAAGAAGCTACAGCGCGACCTAAACATATTACGCGGAATGTGGAATAATATGCGCTTTAACTAAACAAAGTAGCGACAAAATGAGGGCACGTGAAAATCGAGACGTGGAGCTAGTCTAACAAACATGAAATTTGAACTATAACGTAGAATTTACTGGGGGATCCAACCAAACCAAGCCGAAAAACATGGAACGATTCCTCAACCAATTCGATTCCTCGACCATCGAAAGAAAAATGGAAAGAAGCAAGAAAAGGGGGGGGGGGGCGGAGAGTGGGATCCAAGGGCTGCAGCATTTTTTGATTATTTCAAACATGTGACGTTTAGCACCTGCAACAAAGTACAGCTGGTGTGGAAAGAGATCAGAGCAAGTGGTCAATCACTGGAACAGCGAAATCACGACAAGCACCCGAAATTCAGGCTTTGGGATGGGCTACTCTATGCAGGCTACCCCCCCCCCCCTTTCTACACATTAATTAGGCCTGCCACTTTCATTTTGGCATGCTTGGGAACAATACACAGCGTGTCACGATCCACCCTCTCCAATCTTCGGCAAATGTGGTAATCCTTTTCTGCCGCAGCTGCTTGCAGTGAGGCATTCCCGACTCTATAATGTGGCTTTGCTATGTATATGCACAAATGGCGTCAGAAGTTATGCCAATGTACCAACATGTACGCAGAATGGTGCCAGCGCCGACAACCACATGTGACATGCTGCTCGGAAGAACAATTGTACACTTACCAGAGTAAATAACTCGCAATTGTGTGTTCCGTTTCACAGTGGACTGCACTACATCAGTGTGGAAGCAACAGTGTGCAGTGTGTCAGCACTGTTCGATGTGATGCTGCACGCAGCACCACATCGAATTCATAACACGCCCGGACAGGAATGCAGCAGTGCGTTTCCGCAACCGTGGGAATTACGAGCAATATTCTGTAGCCACTTCATAAATCTTCATACGTAATAACACGTTACCGAACGTCGCAAGTTGATACGTGTGGATACTGAAGCATAGATAACCATAACACGGGCTAAAATAAAATATTATAAGCATCCTTGGCCGTAACGACCTCTGCATGGCACTCTTCCGCGCACCTTGTGAAGCCGCCACTCATTTCAAACCCGGAAGTGGCAGCTCCCGAGCTCATATATCGAAATGACGCCAAACTGTCGTCAATTAACGAATAACAACCTCGAGAATAGCAATTTTTTCGGTGGGAGGTCTCAAGAGTGGCAATGGGTGGCGCGCGTTTTGACCGCGTTTAGAAGCGTCATTGATCATGCGGGGCCTGAAAGCCCCACGTTACGGTAATAATTCCGGTAGCGCCGCGCGCGACACCCCACGCAGGTGGGACAATCCATCATGCTTACAGCGCGGCGGTTGCGACGCTGTCGGCGTACCCGAGGTCACGTGCTCGGAGGCTGTTCACGTACTCGTATATGCAATGCAAGCGGAGCACCTGAAAGCAATGGGCTGAGGTCGCCGTATGCGTATCAAGGCCATGGCCATATATAAATAAATATACATAGGAAACAAGCTGCGCTATTACTTCGAAGTCAACGGAGTACTGCCGGTGCCAGTCGCAGAGGTTGTGTTGCGGCTTGCATTGCTAATGGGTGTTACGTGGAACGGTCGGTAATTCATAAGTGGACGTTTCCTTGTTGGTGTAGCGCAGCGCATAAGACAGTGGCCTTGTTTAGGACACCAGAAGGGTGTACTTATTTACTATCCGAGACACTGCTTTCGGGTTACACGTAATTAAAAGCACGTGTACTATAAACCCGTCTTTACCCTCCACAGAGTGCTAGCTTAGCGGCTAAGGTGTCGCGCTGCTGAGTTTGAGGACGCGGGTTCGAGTGCCGGACACGGAGGCCGTATTTCGATGCGTGTGAGATGCATGAGCAGCGCTGCATTTGGATTTTTGTGCACAGAAATCCAGGCGGTCAAAGTTAATCCGGAGAACCCTCCCTATGTATAGTATATACGGCGTGCTTCGACTCATATCGAAGTTTTGGTGCGCAGAACCACATGATTTAATTTAATCTTTAATTAAATCTTGTCTTCCAACCTCGCGTAGCTCTCCTGCTTGTGTGCATACACTCTATTTTAATACCACGTACGCGCTCCATTTTTGTGAAGCACCTTCATTTGTCAGTGTATATAGAGGAAGAAATTCTGTTCTTAGATCCAAAGTAAAAAAAAAAACGCAAGCGATTGACACTTATGAATTAACGAAAAAACGGAGCCTGAAAGGTATGTCTTCAAAATAAGTGTTGCTGTTAAACCCACTCATTTTTTTCCTTTTCTTTTTTGTTTTTTTGCGTCATCATGTGAGCCTTACTACGGACACAATTGACATCTCGCGATTAAAGTTCACGTAGAAGGAACTTCTCACTGTCGCATTTTTTTTTTCATAGTTTAGTACACCCGTACCTGTATAACCCCATTTGTTGTTAACTGCTCAACCACTTCCACGAACTCACAAAAATGCCATAAAAAATAGAGTGGTACGTTTCACCAAACGAGAGCAAGACACACGTGAAAAATGCACTAAGGCGCTCATGTTGGACGAGTCGTTCAACTTGCCGCTTTCCGCGAGGCACGTCAAAAGCCGAATTTTTCTTTGCTCGAAATGAACATAAGCGAAAACGAATTTGCACTATATTTCTAGCTTGAGATTTGCTTATATTCACGCAAAAACAGAACATGAATGACTTCAAGATCACTGGAGGAGGGGGGATTGCCCCTCCTCCCCTGAAATTTTGAAATTTTGCATGCTTTGCACACACACGCACTCATACAAACACACACGCACCAATCTCCCTAAATACGAGCGGAAACCCCCCCCCCCCCCCCCCCAATAAAAAAATAAATCTGTCTACGCCCTTCAAATAGATATTTAATTACAATTTAATTAAGCTTAATTATAAAACAGATATTTGTGGCAATAGAATATGGAGTGCCTTGAAATGTGTAAATTTGCCGCGTCTGAAAGGGTTAAACAAAAAATTACGCTTTATCTTTTTCTGGTCTTGTCTCTGTTGCCTTTCGCTACAGAAATTCATTTTTAAGTGCAGTGGGGTTTCTTCTATACCTATGCGAACTGACTCAAACATATAATCAGAGTACTCATATGTGCTGCAGAAATTTACGCCTAAAGTAGGTGCGTAACTTTTTTTTTTTCGCTTTTTTTTCGTGTTTCATGAAACCTTTATTTTCATGTTTGCGTCCTTCTAGAAGTGCCGTCATACAGTGAGCAACCGTTGCAGATATTCACATTATGCATATCAAGAGCTGAACACATTTCACAACATGGTCTTTCATAAAAAATGAAAGCAGGTGTACGAGTCCGCAGTAGCTGCACATCACCGTTAGCTGAGCTTCTCTCAATATTTCCCAATCGCTTTAGAACTACTGTCACCACGATTATGTACAGCCGGCCAAATCCTTAACTATCGTTCCCAGCGGCCACTTCTTTGTGCGTCAGCGCCATATGATTGAACGAAGTAGCTAAAAATGTTCTGTGGGCATGTGCTTTTTGGGCATGCACTTGCTCTCACCCTTTCTGGAACTTAATTAAGTCATATGGCGAAGACACAGAGAAAGAAATTGCCTCTCACGAACGATAGTTAAAGATTTGGGCGACTGTGCAGTACTCACGGATTCAAACGCGACAATTTAGGGCTATGAAATAGACGTACTTGAGTTTCCACTTTCTGTAGATCGTGTCATATCGGCATAATTTCGACACGACCGCTTAGATAAGGGCCGACATTACTCTTAGAGGTCATATTCATATCGACTGGACGCGGGTATCTTGAGCAATTGCGCATAGCAGTCGTTATACTAAAAGTTTTAAGGCGAATGCCTTAGATACCTCATCAAACGCTAAAATTGAACCTTCGGGGTTCCCCGGCGTCGGCGTCAACACGGGTGATACCAAAAATCATCATCGCGCGATGACGGCACGTGATGACGTCATCATGACGTCACGGATCTCCAAAATTTGTGACGTCACTATGACGTCATATAACGTGACGTCCCGCGATGAAGCGATCACATGACATTGTCTCGTCGTAAAAGGTGAGCCGATCACGGAGGCAATGCGGAACCAGGTGAGGTGCAGAAAGCTCGCAATGCCTCCGATCCCGGAGGCAATGGGAAGCCACATTAGGTGGAGAAAAGGTTCAGGGCGGGGCAGGTGATAATGAATACATCGACTGAGAATAAAAAGAATAAGAAGATGGCCTTCGCCTTCGACTAGTCTTAGGCGAATGCGTAAGGGAACCTGTGAGTTTTTGATGTCGCGTTGAAGTTCGTGAACACAGTACATGTCCTGTTACTTTGTACATAACTAGGCGTGCGCAACCATATACTTCCGATTTCAAACGCACCTCGATAAGGACGTTGTTTTTACTTGACATCATGAAGAAGTAAAAGTACACATAATTATGGCTTCACTCGCTCCCTGTGGTTCGCGAATGGCGAGATGTTATAAAACCAACATAATCTTCTCTATCCTACCGATAAGTGAACATAATATCGGCGAGGTGCGCCCAAATTGCCCAAAAGCATCAGCCCACGGGGAGACACTGTACTTATTTCTCGATGACGCAGACAATTTTTTTAAGCAACTCACGAGCGTTCCTCGCGACATTAACCGCAAGCGACTGCCAGATACTGTATATACGGTGTCTTCCGGCGGGTCGCCCCTAATTACAGACATTAAAAAAGCTCTTTATTCCCCCTCAAAAAATAATAAATATAAATAAATAAAATGAAGAAAAAGCAATCGCGGCGACACTGGTACGCCTTAATATATCTTTATATTCTCTTTTTTTTTGCGGCCGTTGAGACGACGCGGTAAATTATACAAACATAAATAACTTACAAAAAAAATTTAAGAAACAGAGGTCGGCAAGGGCGTAACATGCAGCGCAAATTCGAAGAACAAGCACGTTTCCCGTATGTTCGAGCACCCGTTAATTAAAATTAGTGCATAGTAGAACCCCTGACATCACGACCTTTTTTCTGTGTATTTTTTTCTATAATTTGCAAGACCCTGGATGACGCTACCTACGTAGTCAGCGATTAGCCGATGACTATACGTGAACTTGCGCACTAAAGAAATGGGGTTATTTACCCCTGCGGGTCTTTGCTCTTGGTGCAGTGAAATAAATAAATAAATAAATAAATATATATATATATATATATATATATATATATATATAGTGTGTGTGTGTGTGTGTGTGTGTGTGTGTGTGTGTGGTGTGTGTGTGTGTGTGTGTGTGTGTACGGCGGAGGAAAAGGACAGGCTTCTCGCTAAGGTCTTATCCACTTTCCTTTTTTTTTCTTACGTCATTTCATAGCATTTTCACCGATAGCATGTCACCGATAGGCGTAAAGGTGCATACTTTTGAGTACTTCATGTACGGAAATAAATTCGGTTTATGCTACAAAATAACAACAGAGACGGTGAAAATGAGAGCTTTCACAAATTTGCTTGTATTGCCTCGTTTATTTCTGCGACAGATCATCGCTCTGAGAGGTAGTACTCTATGTAGAAATGAAAAACGCTAAGCGGTCGTTACACGAGCGTATACCGGCCAAAAAAAGAAGGAAAGCGTTAATAATCCCTCGCTCAAAGGAGCACTTCAGATCGCGATGCAAGCTCGATGAGGATCGGAAATTTTCGATCGCGTCTAACTAATTTGCTCAAGTTACTGAACAAATCGTGATCGAGAAATTATTTCCAGATTGGGCTCTATCGCGGTCGAAATTTGCTCTTGTGATAGGGGGTATAAACTTTCGGTGCACGTAGGGGCTTACAAGATACAATTTTACACGGAAGTCGAAACCTGGCTGAAGTCCACCAGGAACACGGAGGCCTGAAGTGATTTAGCATAGGTCAAACATGCAATGTCACTGCAGCCCAAGCTGCAGCCAGTGGACGTACCTTTCGGGGCACATTTCCTTAGCGGCGTTTTATGCACACGTAGCTCCCCTCTCCTCCCCTTCAAGTGGGAGGAAGAGAACTGAAGAGGAGAGATGGGATAAGGCACGGAAACTCGCATTCGTAGGACTTATTGCCGCAGTCCGGGCGTTTCTACCGTGGCTTATAGGGCCTGCTTGACCAGTACGGTCATCTTCGATGGTTGACGGGATGCCCACAACTTGTCTGGGTTCCGTAAAAGCAGCAGCACGCAAACAAATAATTACGAGACAGTCCGAATCAAGGTATCCTCTCCGTAATTCGCTCTGCAACTAATAGTAACAGTAAAAAAAAGAAGAGTTGAATAACGGTGCAGCTGTGAGGAGGCCACTCGCTTGCACGCACAAACTACGCTGAACGCACCCGTCTCAGCAACGCCTCCATTTATTCCCGGTTGTATATATCATCTGGATTTTGTATAGCTGACACGATAGCGAAGGCCCTTGTTTGTCACGAGACAAGAAGCAAGCCCGTTGTACATTTGTTTACACCCCCTCCCCCTTCAAAGAAAGAAGGAAAGCACAGAACGTGCGCCGCCCACACTTTGACTGCACGTAACAGAACCCATCCCTAAGCTTCTTGGGAGGTGGCCATCCTGCAGACAAGATTTATCACAATGGACTCGACAAGTAGATACAGAGAGAGAGAGGAGGGAGGGAGGGAGGGATAGGAAATAAAGAAAATGAAAACAGAAGCTGCGGCCACGAGAATCACCTGCTTTTGCATATAAGACCACAGGGCGGGTTGCGGTACAGTGTAGGACGCCCGACGATGGGGGATGAGCATAAATCACGGCCTTACCTCGACGAAACTGCGTCTGAAAGAACGGGCAGTATAAAAGAGAAACGTCGTAAATAACGACGCCACCATTGGCGTACCTGCACAAATAGGGAGCTTACACGAACGACCGTCTACTGTACAAGACGAGTTGAGCGTCTCCTGGCAGGAGACGACATCGTTCGGCCCGGAGGTCCTGTGGAGAGTCGGAGATGGCGAACGTCGCTCTGCGGTCCTCGTCCGGACCGTTACGCGGAAGTACGCGAATAGAGAGGTAAACAAGCAAACCAACAAACAAAATGGCCTGAGTTGTGTGCGTCGTCGATTCAGGATATGTCGGCACGAGCTGCATGCAGCCGCACGCGAGCGGATAGCGACAGCAGATTACACATCTTGTTATCTTGTTGTATGTTGGCCCGTAGATAACGTGTACTAACGGGGTACTTGCACGCGGTCGCTCAATGAATCACGTTGACCAGAGCGATCTGTGGTATATACATACAGGATGCACGAGTCCCGCTTCCACGTAAAACGTATGGCGTGCGCGCGTGCGTAAGTCCTGGTATTGTTGCTAATCATGCTTGAATGCTTAATGTGTGGGATATTTTGCGAGACGTAAATCCAACCCTCAACAACTGTGCTTGCGGGCGCATGCTGTTGTGTGTATATTTACTGAACAACCACAGGAAAGCAATCTTTCTCTCTATCCGTCCATCTCCGTCTTCGAGACAGAGAGGCATGGTCGAAGATGGATGGTAAAATGGTCGAAGAGACAGTTTATGAGAAAGATTGGATGATGGTCTGAGTGAGGTGGTTCGACCACCTCTCTCCCTCTCTCTACGTATGCGTGTGCGTATTTGTACTTGCGTGAAGAGCGTCTGCCAAATAATAATAATAATAATAATAATAATAATAATAATAATAATAATAATAATAATAAAAAGTCACAGTTTCGCCGCAAGGGCGAAGCAATGAACGCGATAGCAAGGAACTAATGCTATACGAAGTGAGGCTCGCCAATGGATACTCTCAGTTTGAACAGCGCTTCTGTTGCAAAGGCGGCCGAAGCAGCGAAGGAAACTAGCGTGCTTCAAGTGTCGAGCTGTGACACTTGATAGTTCGCGCTCATCTTCTGTTTGTTCGTTTGGCGGCGTCCCTGAGCTCGAGTGACATTCGTACGCGCCGTAACATGAGCGCGGACATCACGGTGAAAGCGTGAAACATTCCTCTACCCCTCTCCACGAGAAAACCGCGCGAGCAGACAGCGGAAGGGCAAGCTTCTCCCATGCGCAAATATAAGCAGAAGCGAGCGAGCTCGCCGACGACTTTAAATGAGCCCGTCGGGCTCCTAGCGCCACCTCGCTGGTAATGAAGAAACGCTTATTATCGCCTGCTGTCTCTGAGTCCGTCCAGCGCTAAATGGTGTGTATATAACGCTCGCCGTTAGCTACGTGGAGGATCTGCGTTTCGTGGCGTAGTGGATAGCGCCGCTCGCTGCGGATCAAGAGGTCCCTGGTTCGATTCCGCGCTTCGGAAGCATTTTTCTGAGTTATTTTTCTTTGGGGCCTTTATATATATATACATACTTATACATATACGGTGCATGACGGCGGCGACGGCGACGGCGACGGCAAAATCCAGCCGAGACTGTCCATATAATTGCTATCGCAATAATAATAATAATAATAAACTTGGAGGACGCTTGAGCTTCTCCTTCTAGAGTAGAACGCGATAGCGTAATCGGGCCCCGTGCGCATCGCCTTCTCAACTGCTAGCCTGGCTTCGGCTCTCGGTGCATGCCCCAACCGTGACGTAAGGAAACGAACGACTTTGCGCGGAACATTGGCCGTTTCAAACTATCCTAGAATGCCTACGCAAGTACAGTTGTTAAGTGCCCACTAAGCCCTAATTCTTCCTTTTGCGAATCAGCGAAGGACCCAGTACGCGTCCGTAAGGCAACACGCGAGCCTACGCAGCTGCTCACTTTGTTGATACTTTTGCAGCTGATGATGATTAAATATGTCTGAACGCTTTGTGATGGGTGGACCTTTAAGACACCCACTCGTTGCGCAGTTCACATGTTTTGACGCCTGGCGCGATGCTACGCTTCTGCCACGCAGTATTACATGCGTTAAGGAGACTCATTCCACTACATGACATTCATATGGTGTTTTTCTTTTTTTGCAGCAGTTTCAAGCAATAACACAGCTCTGTGGTAGAACACCTGGTTGCCATGCAGACGGGCTGGGTTCGATTCTCACTCGAACCTAATATTTTTATTATTTACTTTATTTGCATCTTTCTCGATTTTTCGGTCGCGGACAAGATGATGATTTTTCGCTCAAAACCAACGACGCCGACATTGACCCCGACACCGAGGCCAACACCGACGCCGACGCCAGATTTTCTGCGAAACAGGCTATTTAACGTTATCGCGTTAATAATGATATATGGGGTTTTACAGTGATATGATTATAAGGCACGGTGTAGTGGAGGGCTCCGGAAATTTCGACCATCTGGTGCTTAACGCGCACTGACATAGCACAGAACACGGGTCCTTAGCATTTCGCCTCCATCCAAGTGCGACCGCCGCGGCCGGTATCAAACGCGCGGCCTTCGGGTCAGTAGCCGAGGAGCGTTCACCTAAAGAGTGAGAGAAAAGTGAAATAATGAATGTATAGAAGCTGCTTTTAAACTACCGTGGTAAGTGATAATGGACTGGGCGAAAACTTTAGTTTCAATATGTTCACTCTGCGCACACAGGGAGAGACAAGGACACGGTAGAAATATCGACACATGCAGGAAGAACTTCTTCAAACGGCAGCGCGCCGAGTCCGCGGCACTTTTAAAAGCATCGTACATTAAAGCCGAGGCAACCATCAAAACACAAAAAAATAAAAGTACATTTGAAGCGCGGGCACTGTGAAAGAGAAGCCGCCTCCTTCCTTGAGAAGGGAGGGCTCTCTTTCGTCAAGGACGCGTCTCAAACCACCAAACCCGCAAAAAGCACGTAGATCAACCCGAAACGCTTTAGCGGGCACACACAAACGGACAAGGGCATCTTTCCTACAGCTCGCGCAATCAAACAAGGTCCCGTAAAGATCGCTATATAGCCGGCCCCCTGGTGAGGTCACTCTCCCGTGGTTCTAAAGGTCAAACGCTTAGACCGCCAGACAAACAAGAAAACGCGAAACCGAAATTCACGCTGTGCGCATAGAGCGCCCACACCCACGCCACCGCGTGCCCCTGGAAAGTTCAGCGACCGATGATCCCTCAGGCTCGCCGACAGAGCGCGCCCTCGACGCCCTCTTGGAAGAAGGAGCCGCCGCCTAACGGATGCAGGAAGTCCTCGAAGCGGGCACGTGTCATCAACAAGAGCATTCGCAGTCGCTTTACTCTCCACCCCCCCCCCCTCCCCCTCCCCCCATCTCCACACTCTCGTTCCTCCATTCTGCCAAAGCGGCGAAGTGGTCATTTCTACTCCAACCGGGCGCCGGTCGAGAACCACTTTGAGAGCTAGGCGTGGCCCGAGCGCACAGCTCGCAACAGAGACACCCCTGCAACAAGATTTGTCGCGGATGTCTATAATGCACCAGGACGTAACGTTCCTGCGTGCGTGAGAGCATAAGTGGTTCATAAATCCTCCCTCTCTTTCTTTTTGCTTATCTTCAACTATACCTTTACCTCTTACCTCTATAGCTCGGAGTTGCAAACTAATGCGTCTGGTTAGACCCTTCCTGTTCTTCTTCGGCTTTATTATTTTCTTCGTTGAAGAATAGTGTCATCACCTGCTGTGGCTGAAATGCATTAGAGAACAAGCGAAAAGGTAAGTTGAGGCATACTCGTTTAGAACCCAAACCATCGAAGCATTAAAGAAAACTTCCTGGTAGAAACTAGTAACGTTCTCGTGACGTTCAAAAGGCCCCCTGTGGAGGACGCTATCAGAATCAGAATCAGAATCAATTTTATTGTGATGATTAGAAAGATTACAAGATGTTAGTATGCAGAAGGAGGTCCCGAAGTCAAAGATTGCCATCTCTTTTTCAAACTAAACATGAAAAGGATGGTTTACAGCAGTACATCGACTACCAAGAATAATAGCTAGTTTTAGCATTAATATTATAAATAAAAAATAGAAAGTGTGCAAATAATGAGCATGAAGGAGGCGTTGTGCGAATGTGAAGGTAAACGTTAATAAACAGGCAGTATAAATGACATAAAATATAAAACATAATTTGGAAATACATATGCATGACAATATAAAATAACAGTATCAATCATATTATGTTCATAGTAATAATTGGATGAATGGAGAAAAAGAAAGCAACATATGCATGAGAGGGACGTTAAAGAGCAATCTATAGTGTTACAAAGCGAACAGGCTAAATGTGACTAGAATAAATCATAGGACACAAGAGGAATAGTGATGAATATAGACTAACGATTAGTATTGGACAGAAAATATCCTTTTGGATGTTTCTTGAATTCGCGAATTTCAAGAGCCTTAATGGCTTAAGGAATGTTGTTCCAGAAAGCTACAGATGAGAAATTGATGTTCTGCTTACCATGATTAGATTAATAAGCATTTGCGGTAAAATCAAGTTCCTATTTATCGCAAACCTGGTAATGTTAATTAAGATTGGGGTATCGGAGCTATCGCATCGCGTGTAATTGATCTGTCAGAACGAGGAAGTGCCGAGGTTATATTTAATGAGTCTTGTAACTGAAAGAATGCGGTTAGCTTGTAGCAGATATGCGGCGTTATAATTCAACATGCTAAACGCAATTATTGTAAGAGACTGATACTTTAAAGCAACAATAACAATCACAATAATAGTACGTTTCTACGAGTGCGACAAAAGTGGACAGCGGGCTCAGTACAACTTCACCGGACAATTTTTCAGCTGAACGTCATCGCACCATTATGTTGTTTTCCGCTGTTAAACCAACGTCATCACTCTGCACACGGTTGTTGATTACGATATTCAGCGGCACGGGTGATTTACCTAAGCTGAAGAGCCTGGCATAGCGGCATCGTGTACCTAAACGCAAACAAGCAAGAATTTACGGCTAATCTCTGCACGGGTAGCGGCGATAGTGTGCGAATCATCAGCGGAGTGAGCCAGAACATAGTATAGTACAAATGCATTATTTTATTACATTGTTATAGGAAATAACGCTCAACATTATCCAACAGTTAGCCAATGCTAGCCACCATTAGCGAGTGCTGGTACATTGCCAGCAAGTATGCGGTAGGCTTCCAAGCAAGCTTCTTATATCGATTTCTTATATCAATATTTATTAAATGTTCTTGTTTACATTTCTTCTTGCCCATAGTTTTATATGACTGTTTGCATATCCTGCATTACGTCGTAAGGGCAGCTGAAAGCCTCATAATACGAGTGTGATGCTGTTCAGCTGAAAGCAAATTGCCCGATCAGATTGCACGCCACTCGGTATTCACTCTGTCGTGCTCAGCAAATCCCCCACAGTGGGCCTATTGAACGTTACGAGAGGTTTCATTCCGGAAGCACTTTTTTTGGAATGCAAAAACACTACTTTCTATGCTAAAATTGACAAAGAAACGTTAGAGAACACACATACAACAGTGTGCGTTCGTTATTGTGCGGGTGCGTGTGTGTTCTCTAATGCTTCTTCTCCAATTTCAGCACGAAAAGTAGTTGTTTCCACGTTGACCCAAGAAACGCTTCTAAAACCAAAGTTGACTTGACAAAGAACGCTTCGCTCTAAAAAAGCTTCGTTGTTCATGTAGCTTCCGCGTACTCTTTAATCACCAATTCTGACCCCTCTGCACATTGTGCACCCTTCACCTTAACCTCCTTTACCGACCACGCGAAACTGTATGATGCAACAAAATGGCCACCAGGTCAATTTGCTTCCATCTCGTTGTCTCTCTCGCTCTTCTTCCCCCCGGTCCTCTTTCCATCGTTTATATGCGAGACCTCGGCCTCTACTCGTGCCTGGTCCTGCGGAAAGTTCAGAGGTTAAGTCACCGAGGATTTAGATCATTACGGGAGGAGGAGGGGGGAGCGCGAGGCCTAGCAGCGAGATTGCCCGTTGGTCAAATCGGCTTCTTCCGAGTGCCGGACGCCGCATCAGTGCAGCCGGTTCGAGCCAGCAGGACGCGCGCGGCCTGCTGACGCGAGATGACAGGTTGGAAAGAAAGCCGCAGTGGTGCTTTGGGTGCCGACCGTGAACGGCGCTTTGTGTACACTCTGCTCGGCGAATCGTTTGCTCTGCACGAGGAGACGCAATCAGCGAAACGCCGCGTTTCGCATCGCCGAGCGGGGGCCCATCAGCCGGTCGTATAGCAGAGACGTTAGCGGTTGTCTTCAGGATCCACTTATGCCAACGGTCGTTCTTTCGTATAACGAAAATTAAGTATATAGCGGAGCCAATCAGACGAGCTAGATGTATGGCAGAGACAGTCATGCGGTGCAATCAAATGGTGACCAAGCGTACAATGGAGAATGTTGATGCGGGTAATGAAACTTACAGGCGCATTTAAAAGGTGTATGATAATAGTAGTGATTCTTCCGTAACCAAGTGAGCTGTTGATGTCACTCGTTCGAGCCAGAAGTCTATAAACGCGTCCAACATTCAGATGCGCCTTTCAGCTGCGAAATCAGCTACCGTAGAGAATGTGCAAGCTCAATTTCTCGAGCGCTACAGCGCTCATTTTCGGCACTCGTTAGAGCTAGTGCTACTCATCTCCGTCGCTTCGTTCCTAGATTGCGCTGACATCACCACAAAGGCGCTTTTAAGCGCTATGGTAAAGATATCCGTGAAGCTTCTACAAACCACCCCGCATGCATTCAATGAGCTCGATTATTACTGTTCTGGTATTAAGCGAAAAAAAGATGAAACATTTAAGGAAGTGGTGTGCATCAGTAGTAGCTTATGTAGCGATTAGTTGGAAACTTTTTTCTGATTAATAGGATCTGTCCATTGCTTTCTTGCATTGTAGTTTTACTAAATATTCGCAGCGTGTATGTATTGTAGCAAAAATGTTCTCTTTTTGCCTGTATAAGTGTGAACTGCGTACGCAACACTTTTAAGGCGAAAGCCTTAGACGCCTCATCAAATGCGAAAACCTCTATCGCCGCTCTCAGAGCTTTGCCGAAGTACAGGATATCATTTTCGCCGCATCGTGTGTGTGTGTGTGTGTGTGTGTGTGTGTGTGTGTGTGTGTGTGTGTGTGTGTGTGTGTGTGTGTGTGTGTGTGTGTGTGTGTGTGTGTGTGTGTGTGTGTGTGTGTGTGTGTGTGTGTGTGTGTGTGTGTGTGTGTGTGTGTGTGTGTGTGTGTGTGTGTGTGTGTGTGTGTGTGTGTGTGTGTGTGTGTGTGTGTTTTATCAGGAGTTGCTTGAGGGTACACATACTAGCAATGGCGAAGTGCTGTATAAGACAGGACAAAAAAAGCTAAAAAGAAAAACAGACATGGAGATCATAAAGAACTGGCGCCTCGCGGCTGCAATAAAGGTCGTAACTACTGTTTCCGTGAATGGAAACGTACATACGGCATGAAGGGTCATTAAGAACTGATTCGCCTTGACCAAGCTTGCCGAATTTACGGCCATGAAGGTCCACTGCGCTTCGGCGATAGAGCGTTGCAGTCACGGCTATACTGCGGTCGTTTGCAGTTGAGATTTTCTTTACGCTGTGCAAGTAAATCTAGACGCATTAACCAACCAGTTAGCGCACTGACATGAACTCAAATAACAAAGTTCGGATATCTCTAGATGAAGGAAAACCACATTCACAGTATTTGTTAACGTGGCGTCATTGCCGTCCTCGTTTTTTTTTCATGTTTGTTTGTTTTAGTTTTCTTTTTGTTTGTTTCTACTTAAAAAAGTAGAGGAGGACAGAGTGTATAAAACATGACTGCGCTTTCGGTAGGAGAAAATACCTTATATCGACTAGGTGCCGAACAGATGTCGTCTATGCCGACGGTATTGAGGTGTTCATTATGACAACATCCTAAAATCGCATCACTGAAAAGCGTCTTGTCCCTGTTTAATAACGCAAGTGTAGGAAAATTGCCTGGAATTGACTGTAAACCGAGCACATTTCCAGTAAGGTAAGCTGCATGGTATTCGAAGAACCTACCTCTCCTATAAAAAAAAACAAAAAACCATTGTCCACTGTAGAAAACTAAAAAAATTAGAAGCACGTGAGAGTTTTTTTCTATTCCCAAGGCTGAAAACTCTTCACATACGTAATTAGCTCATAGTTAACACAGCTCAATATCTCTTCTATGTACCTTTTCAAAGATGATGAAACACGTTATTTTTAAACAAGCGTGTTTTTGGAGCAAAATTACGTGACTGATCGGTGACAACACGGTTTCCGCGTATGTCGACGGTTTCCCAACTCCTCGAGAAGATATGTAGTGAAAGGCTCCGGATTAATTTTGACTACATGGGGATATTTAACATACACTTAAGTTTATGTTTTTAACAGCAAAACTGTTAAAGCTGACAGTAAGACGTTCGTTAACAAGAAACCCCTGCTGCGCCGTGCCTGTGCTAAAAATAGCCAAGCCGCCACCGCGCCGAGGAGCAGCCGCCGCCGAGCCGTCGCCATAGCAACCGCCACTGTGTTTATTTAGGAGTATTCACACTAGGGATAAATCCGCGGGGGATACGGGGGGATTGCGGATCACGTGACCGCGACGTCACGGATTAGTGAGTGGGCGCGACTTCCCCGCGCCTCCTCGGAGGAGACGGGGACCTTTTCCCCGACAGGACAAACTATCCCCCGGCGGTGGGGGATATTGGCCGCGAAATCGAGAGGAGTCGAAGCCTGGCGGCTTCTGGCTGAACCGCGCCTAGTGTGGATTGCTCTATGCGTCGTCTGCTAGCCACGTTGTGTTTGCATGTGCGCGTACGTTATCCAGGTCCTCAAAAGGCGGTTTGTTTCGTTGCTTTAGTGCAACTTTATCACACGCATGCCTAACAAGATGTAAAGAAGCATTTGGCCTTGATTGGCTGTATATGTACTGTAATAAGATCAGCGAGTGCACTCGTCGAGAGTGCAGTGTGTGGTCGTCGTACCCTCCGTTCACGAGTCATATCAGTGTAGCTACCGCTCTGTGGTTCAAGCGCATTGCAAAATGCACTTGGCGTTGTCCTAAAGATGAGATATTTTAGATCTCATGTGAATATAGCCTTTTAGCGGCTCGGCGGTAAAAAAAAGGGCTCTCATGTACTTGGGCGTCGTGGTTAGGTGTGTAACTTTGGGACTTTCGTTTATAGGTTACGCGACGAGCTTTAATTGTGTACGGTTCTGGTCCCACTACAGAGAAATATTTCTGTCAAGTCACGTTTGACACTTCGGTAATTAAATTGTCCCTTAAAAAGAACAGAAAATGCAATGACACGAAAATCGCGCAAAACTGAGTTGCCTTGCGCAATTTTAACTTGTGGCCAAATTTATACAAAAACACCTGTGTACTTAGATTAAGATACGCGTTAGAGAGCCCTCATGGTCAAAATTAATCCAAACGGCGTACTTCAGATTCATGTCGTAGTAATTTCACGTGAAGTCGCATTTTTTTTTTCTTTACATTATCTTGAGCGTTTGTGTTGCGTTGTCATAGATTGACGGAAGCCAGCGGACATTATTCGCATGAAAAGCGTACTTTGGTCCCGTGAAATAACCGGGCCTTTGTTCCATTACTGTCGTGCAAGTAATCAATCGAAGAAAGTTCCCTGCTGTACAGTTACCTTTGTGTACTGTTACTGGAATAAAAACAAGCGTGTGCGTGGTAAACGTTTCCGTAGCGCTAAAGCGCTGTCAGCCACGTAGCTTTCCTCAGTAAACCTATCAACTGTCTTACATTTCATGGAGAACTGAATAAGAAATGCGGATGAATATCTGAGCACGCAGTGCACAAAGTGCTATTTGAACTCACCGTGCAGGCATGCGGGCTTTCTTTTTGTTGGGGGTATCCAGATGAACAAGAAGTAAATACTTAATTCAGTCGCGCTACAGAAGTACATAGTACGTGGAACACAAGGTAAACATGTACAAATAAAACAACAAGAAAACGTCATCCATTGCGAAAACTACGACTGTTTTCCAAGGCGGGCAACCCGTTCGTTTGCAGAATGTGCTTCTCTCACTAGTAATAGTAACGTTTGGCGGGCTTCGTTCATTAATTCTGGAATGAAGAGCGCACATATTACCAGAAAGCTGCAGTCAACGCATTTCGTTTGCCGGAAATTGGGTTAAATCGCTCACAACAAAGCGCTGTTGTGTGCGTTTGTATACGCGCCGACAACCGCCCATCCACACTAGCGCGGCGATGGTGCTGCAACCTGTAGCCCGATCTCGCGGCGAATAGCGGAATTTCGGGCTCTTGTTTTGCCACATTGTTGCACTTGCTCCTGCAGAGAGCGGCAGTGGGTGTCCAGTCTGCAGCTCGTCCTCAGTAGCTCGTCAAACGGGTGGTACAAGCCACCAGAGTAGTCTAGTAACACTGGTCTCCCCCTCCGTTCCCCTCGTCCGTGTGAGTGGGGGACATTTGTGGAGACTTTTCCTCGCGAGCTGACGTCACTAAGCTCCACCTTTATCCCATGAGGATTTGTCCCGGTCTGAATACCCCTTTACGCCGTGTATCAGGGACAGCGATTTCAACACATTCATAGTGGCAACCTTCGTGCGTATTCCGGATCCGCCCGTCACCGTCTCTTGGCTGCCGCTTCTTCGGCCAAGCATGCTGGATCCTATCGCCACCGGCGTTGTGATTCCCGTGCTGCAGCACGACAAGATGGTCATTAACCAGTTTCGCTGTGCCCAGCTTTGCGCAACTCAGTGCAATCTTCCCGCATTTATTTAACGTGAAAATTGGTCACGGTTGATTTTGTTTGGTGTTGCTAATGTTTAAGATGTATTGGTGGGCTAGTTGCCGAGTCATGATATATAGCTTGTGGCCACGCTTACGTTTTTAAAGACGATAGTCTTTCTTGGGGAACTTAAACGCAGAAAGTTTGGTCTGTCTGTTTGTCACCCGATTCAGCCACCCGGCCAAAGTTGAACCACTTGCCCAAGGCCCAGCCATCTTGAACTGCTGACTGGGTTCCTACTTGTGTGCATCGTTGATCAAAAAGCAAACATTACGCATATCTGAGGCGCAACATCACTAGGTAAGTATTAGGTGGTGTGTTCCTTTAATAAAGAATGCATAGATACGTAATTCTAAAGAGCCTAGTTTCTTAAGCTGCGCTGAAAATGCGACTGCGCTGAAAATGCCACGCTATGCACGCCGACGAACGCCCTCTGCCACGGAGGAAGGAAACCCTCTGCACAAGCTCATGTTTCCCGACGTATTGCCAGATGGCGTCCATATCTCACGCAGCGCCTCCTCTATCGTCTTTAGACGGCATTTGCAGCGGAGCACGCAGATACGCGGCCAATTTTTGTATATTATTTTCGGTGTCGTCCTTGCGTCTGTCACGCGCAACCATAAGCTATCGTTGCTCACATGTTTTGTTATGTGTATATGTGCAGGACTCATATGCGGTTTGCAGACTCGTTTGTACACTTTATCTTGTTTACAGAACAGCACGAGTCATTTTGGTGGCTTTATTTAGACGTGTGCAAAACTTTGCACATGTTCTGCACTGTCTCCTGTGTTTTTCTATATTTTCGATCTTTTTTTGTGCTATTAGTTATGTATACCGTGGGAAGAGACGTAGCGGACGCCAGTCAAGGCACCATCTTCTATTAGCCATATCGAAGAAAAAAAAATGCAGCTCCACAACTGTGAAACCTGTGGCAGCGCGTAGCACGGTCACTCAGCGATTCCCGTTCGTAGAGTTCCCACTGCTCCGTTTACCAAACCGTCGATGACGCCAACGTTTTGAGGTAAGCATGTAGGGTTTCCCCGGCACGAGTGGAATCTTGCAAGGGAGATTCGCAAACTCGGTGTGCGACATGCGCGCTACCTTTTGCTGCGCTTTATCGACTTCCTGCTTGTTACGGCAGTTGAGATACGCGTCGTCTGCAGCGATTTCCGTCAGGTTGTTTCCCTCTTCAGATGTAGCGCCGAGAGAGCCGGTGAAATCGTGCGCTCTGCAAGGCGGTGGCGCCCTCTCTTGCACGGCGCCGGAGTCAGCTGCATGTTTCAGAAACGTTTTAGCGTTTTTAAGTTATTTATTGCGATTACTTCTTGGTTATTTCCATCACTTACATTATTTTAGACCTTGTTCATTCATTTTAACCCAGTTTTGAGCATTGCTAGCCTTGTTGCGGCATGTATTTAGCGCTTTACTCTGAGTGTGACCATTGCCACATGAGATCCATGGATGGACGACAGGCCGGGCCCTTAAAGTGCTCCGCAGTTAAAAGCTAAATCCAAGTTCGCGAGCGTTTCTTCGCATTTCATACCTCCAGAAATGCGACCGCTGTGGCCAGAAATTGAAGCCGCTATTTCATTCATCCTTTGCAGAGCAAGGTCTTAGCCTTACGCAACCAAGGACTCTGGCTCTACACACGCAGCGTCACCTTCGACTGCTACTGCGTTGTCCGCTGCCTCCGACAGACGTCACCACTCTCAGGATGTGCGTAGTCTAGATGTGCATGACGCGAAAAACGCGAGTGCCCAGCGAGCGACCAAAGTTTCACTCTGGCTCGCGGTAAACCGCGAGTAAGTAAATCATTGTAACCTGCCAATAAAAATGCAGAAAGAGTTCTCCTCCACACTTACGGAGACGAAATGGGGGCGCGGTTCGTTGACGCCGCTGAATACGCAGAACGCTCACGATTCGCGGTCGCGGTCGTCGATTGGAAAGGCCAAACGAGAATATCGGCAAGTATACCGTGCGAGCACGCACAAGAAGCGGAGGAAGTGGCGGTGGCGCTCGCACTCACGGATACGACGTGCACGACGGTCATCTGCGACTCGAGACAAGCAATCAGAAACTTCGCCAAAGGATGGATCTCGCGACGAGCGGCCCGAATCCTACGCAATAGCCAACTCCATCGAGTGGTAGATTGTCAAACCAGGCTCATCTGGTTTCCGGCTCACATGGGAGAGGTATCAGAGACTCAACGCAACCTAAACGAGACGGCACACGCCAAGGCGCGCGAGCTCACAAACCGCACCGGCGACCGTCGTCTATGGGGCAACACCAAAGACCGCTTGACCAGCTATAATGAAATTACCAAGGCCTTCTGCCTGGCCCGCCGAACCTTTCCTCAGCCCAGCGACAAGCTGAACAGGACGCAGGCGGCGGCCCTCAGACAACTGCAGACGCACACGTACCCCAACCCCGCACAGTGTAACAGGCTCTACCCGAGTACATACCCGACAAATATATGCAAGATCTGCCACACTGAGGTCGCCACATTAAATCACATACTCTGGGACTGTGACAAAAATCCGGAAGGTGCTAACTCCGGAACCCTTCCGCCGCGGTGGGCCGCTGCCTTGCGCAGCCCCAGCCTCGGCGACCAACTTTGGGCTGTCCAGCAGGCCCGCGAGGCGGCGGTGAGGCAAGGCCTCGACGTCCCCACGTGGGAGACCTAAAGCCCAGTCGGCGAAAGCTCTGCCGGACCATCAATAAAGTTGTTACCAACCAAGCGGCATTTGCGCGTGCTTCAGAGTGCATTCTCGTTCACCATACTGTCTAATCTCTTACGTAACTATAACGGCAGCGAAACCATAGGCGTGCGCAGGGTTCCCCATCAGGGGGGGGGGGGAGGTTCATCGCAGCGCCCCCCCCCCTTCTAAGTCAATGTACGAGGCAGATTTTGCGCCCCCCCTCCTCTTAGGTGACTAGGGGAGTCAATGTATGGATCAGATTTTGCGCCCCCCCCCTTCGGTGATTAGGGGGGGCGGCCGCTCGGCGAAACCTGTGAAGTCTGCGTTTAGGCGAACAGACGCCTTGACAGAAGACAACACTTCGACGCATTCGATACTGCTGGCATACGTAGGTAGCTGGCATTGTTATAGCACAATCGATTAATCTAGACACTCATAATGCAGCCAGAAGCAATGGGAGATACGTGCATGTTATTTTTTAATTGCTTCCACTTTTTTCGAAACGCTTGTCGCCCAACTGCAGCATTTCTGGTTTCTCAACGACGTTAATATCTCCTACCATATCCCCACTTTTCAGAGTACTGCGTATTGGTCTTTTGCTGAAAAATGAAAAAAATTACCATTTAAAACGGGGGAAAAAACAACGAAACCGGTTTGTGTGTGCCTTCTTTTCTGTCCTGTGTCTTGATTTTCGCTGGTTTTCTTGGCTTCAAACATGAACCGACTGGGCCCAGCAGTTCACGCTTAAAAGACCCGTTAAAGCGGGCTTCTCCGCAATAAGTACCTTACTGTGGAGAAGCCAGCCTTGAAGTCTAGTTCGCACTACGCTCTAATACCGACTCCTTAAATGGGTACACTCTAAGAAAAAGGCCGTATTTGAGGCTTTTTTCTTCCACACAACAATAATCATCATCTGGCTTGCTTGCGCTTCCCTCCTCGAAAACATTCCGCTCGCTATTTTTTTAACAGTGCTGTGTCACGCTGATATCACGCACGCCGCTCGTGACCGGAAAGTAGCGGCGCGTGGCGATAACACAAAGGAAGCACGTGAGATAGACGACAGCGATTACCGTTTTGTGGCAGACAAACATGCCAAAATACACCTTTTTTTTGCAAACGATAAAAGGTGTGTCTCGCCGTCGATATACAACACGAACATCATTTTTTTTTGTTCATGAACTGCTCAAGAGCACGTGCATGTGTATGGTCCACACACACGCCGCGAATTCTCGTTGCGGCTTGTGCAGGAATTCGAAGCAATCCAATAAAAAAATCACACCATCTCCCGCTAAAGGGGACCTGAGGCGATGCGAAGCAGCGTTTCGGCATGTAGAGCCCGCGTTTCAGAGGGGGAGTGGACAGGGGAGGAGAGAGAGGTAAAGGGGAGAGGGGAAGTGGAGAGGAGAGGAGATGGGAGAGGAGAGAGGGAGGAGAGGGAAAGGAAAGAGGGGAGTGGAGAGAGTGAAAGGGGAGAGGGGAAGCGGAAAAGGTGAGGGGAAAGGGGAACGGGGAGGGGAAATTGGAAGTGGAGAGAGGGAGAGGAGAGGAGGTGTGTGGAGTGGGCTTGCGCATGCGCAGTAAGGGTGGTCACGCCGCACACCACCACCACTACCACCACCACCGGATTGAACTCCGCTATAAGATGCTTCACATCTAAAATGTAGAGCTTACATTGTTTCACAAAATCCGTGTCGCCAGACTATAGAGACAGCACCTACACAAGGGGAGGCATAAGAAAAAGTAAGAGAAAAAAAATCAAGCGAAACTTGCACTAAAGAGCGCGAGGCTTGAAACGGCAAAACTGGACAATTCTGAAGACTAATCTGGTTGCTTGAGGTTGTTTCTAGACCTTAGCTAGGTGATGCAGGTTGTTTCTGGGATGTTTCAAGGTCGTTTCTAGGCTTTAGTTAGGTGATGCTAGGTTATTTCTACGTTGATTCTCAGCGCAGAGAGGTTCGAGTTAAACCACAGACAATGACAGACACGACACGGATGTCCCTACTCCATAGACAGAACGTCGCGCTAAAACCGAGCGTTCGCACCTCTCATAGATCGACGGGCACGTCGACACTGGCGTAGGGCTTCCATCGCTTCGGGGTCTTCTCGCAGCCGCCGCTGCCTTTCCCGTTCCCTAGTATTCTATCGTTGTACGTGCTCGGGGTCTTCGGCTCGCCGCCGTCGCTTCACAGCCATTTCTTGGGCTAACTGTTGCCTTCTTCATTTTTAGTGCAAGTTGTGTGTAGCGGGATTTTCCCAATTTCTGTGGCACATACTCGTTTGACGACGATGATGATGATGAAAACATTCCTTTATTAAAATTTAAAGAAAACGGGGAGGGTTTCTATTCCGGGACTCCTATGGCAACCTCTGCGATAGCCCGGGCCCGCTGGACGAGCGCCCGACAGACCTCGGGGGCGCCTTCGCGAAGGATGCCTTCCCACTGCTCTGGGGTACGGGTGGACCGAAGGATTGGTGGGAGGGGAGGGAAGTAGGCAGCGGTGCACTCTACGGTGACGTGAAATGTTGTGGGGATGGCGCCACATCCTGGACAGGCGTTGGTATAGCGAGTCGGATATAATTTGTGCAGGAAGTGCAGATTTGGAAATGTTCGGGTCTGCAGTCGGCGAAGTGCGACAGCCTCCTCTCGCGTGAAGGGCGCTGGTGATTGTTGGTATCGCTGTCGTTGGCGTATGTAATGCTGTGTGACCTCGTGATAAGTGATAAGTGTGGAACCTAGCTCTGTGTTGGCCGCCTCACTGCGCGGGGCTGCTCGGAGGGTGAGTTCTCGAGCGGCCGCATGAGCGCGTTCATTACCCGACAGTGAGGCATGACCAGGAGTCCAGAGCAGGTGTATTGTGTGGCTGATGTCTGATGCAACTTTGGATGTACGTAAAAGAATAGAATATGAGGTTTCGGGAATGCCGCGACCTGTTAGGAAAGCCCGACATGCCGCTTGCGAATCGGTGATTATGTAGTACGTTTCCGCGGGGAGGCTCAAGGTGCGTTGGATGGCCAGGGTAACCGCCAGAATCTCACCCGAGTCGGTGGCTGAACATGGTGAGGAGATCGAGGCAGCACTTACAATCTCATGAGTGCCGCTAACCACCACTGCCGTGTGTACGTTTGCCATGCAAGCCGCATCCGTGTAATAGACCCTATCCTCCTCAACCTCGCTGAGAGTGCGGTTTAGGTATCTCACTCGTGCCCGCCGACGACCGGTGTTGCGATCAGGGTGCATGTTGCGTGGTAGGGGATGCACGCGAAGTACTCGAGCTATTTGGAGCGGCAAGGAAGTCCCCTGTGTTTCCGGAGGTGCAGGGGGCACTGGGTGACCCAGGCGGATTAGTAGCTGTCTACCCGTTGGAGTGAGAAGGAGGCGTTGGCGCTGACTAATCCACTGGGCCTCGAGCACTTCATCGAGGGTATTGTGCACTCCTAGCGACAAAAGGCGCTGCGTAGAAGTATAGTGCGGAACCCCCAACGCGACCTTGATGGCCTTACGGATGAGCGTGTCTACTCGTTCACGTTGTCCTTGCGTTAACCGGTGAAAGGGAAGGTGGTAACTAAAGCGGCTTAGAATGCACGCGTCTACTAGTCGAAGCATGTCCCGCTCCCCAAGGCCCGAGCGTCGATTGCTTACGCGTCGGAGCATGGCGATGATCTGTTCCGTCTGGCGTGAGAGTAGAGAGATGGTGTGTCTAGCCCTGCCATCTGCTTGAACGTGAAGTCCGAGGATGCGTGCTCGCTCTACCTGAGGGATGAGTGTCCCTTCGACGAGTACATTGATGTGGGGTGGGGGATCCTTACTGCGGCCACGGAAGACAAGGAGCTCAGACTTGTTCGGGGCACAAGTGAGGCCGCCCTGTCGAGCATAGTCTGATACGACCTCGACTGCTTGTTGAAGCCGGTCTTGAATGGCACCGTCAGAACCCCGAAACGTCCACAATGTGATATCGTCGGCATAGATGGCATAGTGCAGATCCTCAACTTGCTGAAGTTGTTTGGGAAGACCTGACATAGCAATGTTAAAGAGTGCTGGCGAGATCACAGCCCCTTGAGGCGTGCCTCTGCCCGGCAGGTGTATGATACTGGAGCGATGAGGGCCTATACCAATGTTGCGGTACGGTCGCGAAGGAAGGCTCGGACGTAGTTATAAACTCGAACTCCGCAGCGTGATTCGGCGAGGTTGCTGAGAATGAGGTCGTGCTCCACATTGTCGAAGGCCGACTTAAGGTCCAGCGCAAGCAAAGCGCGGGTTTGAGCCCCCCGCGATGGACCCAAGACCTGCTCTTTCAACTGGAGTAACACGTCCTGCGTTGACAAGTGAGGGCGAAAGCCAAACTGCGTATCCGAGAAAAAAAGTCACAGTTTCGCCGCAAGGGCGAAGCAATGAACGCGATAGCAAGGAACTAATGCTATACGAAGTGAGGCTCGCCAATGGATACTCTCAGTTTGAACAGCGCTTCTGTTGCAAAGGCGGCCGAAGCAGCGAAGGAAACTAGCGTGCTTCAAGTGTCGAGCTGTGACACTTGATAGTTCGCGCTCATCTTCTGTTTGTTCGTTTGGCGGCGTCCCTGAGCTCGAGTGACATTCGTACGCGCCGTAACATGAGCGCGGACATCACGGTGAAAGCGTGAAACATTCCTCTACCCCTCTCCACGAGAAAACCGCGCGAGCAGACAGCGGAAGGGCAAGCTTCTCCCATGCGCAAATATAAGCAGAAGCGAGCGAGCTCGCCGACGACTTTTAAATGAGCCCGTCGGGCTCCTAGCGCCACCTCGCTGGTAATGAAGAAACGCTTATTATCGCCTGCTGTCTCTGAGTCCGTCCAGCGCTAAATGGTGTGTATATAACGCTCGCCGTTAGCTACGTGGAGGATCTGCGTTTCGTGGCGTAGTGGATAGCGCCGCTCGCTGCGGATCAAGAGGTCCCTGGTTCGATTCCGCGCTTCGGAAGCATTTTTCTGAGTTATTTTTCTTTGGGGCCTTTATATATATATACATACTTATACATATACGGTGCATGACGGCGGCGACGGCGACGGCGACGGCAAAATCCAGCCGAGACTGTCCATATAATTGCTATCGCAATAAAAGACTTGCCTTCCAGAAACGGCTGCAGGCGTCGCAGGACAACGTGCTCCATGAGCTTTCCTATACATGATGTAAGTGAGACCGGTCTGAGATTTGCGATGGAGATGGGCTTCCCCGGTTTTGGGATGAGGGAAATATCCGCATGTCGCCATGACTGGGGTAGCGTGCCGTTTCGCCAATGCTCGTTAAACGTGTTCACCAGGTGCGTAAGATCTGCGTCGTTCAGGTTTCGAAGCGTCGTGTATCGGATGTGGTCCATACCCGGCGCTGAATTCTTGCGGATGTCCTCTAACACGGAGCGGACCTCTTGAATCGTGATTTCGGCATCCAGAGCGTTGGGCATATCTGTGACGTACGGGTACGGGTTGTACTGGGGACTCGCTCCAGAAGGAATATAGCGCGCCTGCAGTTCCTGCAGAAGGCGGTCGGGAGAGTCTCGAAAACGAGTGGGTAAGGACGTGCAACCGCTTTTGTGTCTGCGTCTTGGTGCCCGAGGGGTCTATAAGTGCTCGGAGAATGCTCCATGTCTTAGCAGTACTCAGGGTGCCGGACAGCCTGTTGCAAAATCCCCTCCAGTTGTTACTCGTGAGAGTCTGGGCGTATTCCTGCGCTTCTCGCGTGATACGCGCAATCCGAAGTTTCAGTCTACGATTCAGGCGCTGCCGCTTCCAACGCTTCGTCAATCCCCTTCTAGCGTCCCACAAGTGGAGCAGGTGCGGGTCGACGTCGGGATTGATAGGCGTAGTGGTGATCGACCGCGTGGTGGCTTCGAGGTCAGCCGTAAGGGCCGCGAGCCAGTCGTCGTAGCCATCCACTTCTGGACTGGACTAGTTCTGGACGATGGTTTCTTCATTTTTTAGTGGACCAGTGGTAAGTAGTGGGATTTACTAGGGGTGTGCGAATATTCGAAAGTTTCGAATATTCGTCGAATATTACATTCGAAATATTCGTATTCGATTCGAAAATCGTGTATTCGAAAAGTTTCGAATATTGATAACTTCGAATATTCGAAAAATTCGAATATGCGATAACTCGTCTTCCACATTTCTGCTGCGTTCGTATCGCTAAAAACGTTGCCGAGAGGAGCGATACACATCGTAAGTACACGGAGGCACGATATCTGCCTGCGACGAGCGCCCCAATACGTATGATTTATTGCTGGTGCATCTCCGACGTGCAGCGCTGTTGGCGATCATGTAACCGTACATTTTCAATATTATGCGGCCGTAACGTGCCGCACTACCACTCGTTCACTATGCAGGACCACTTCTGAAGAAAGACAGTGACCCACGTGACTGGTGGCGGACTGTAGGCACCTTCAGATACCCCAGTCTGGCAAAGCTTTGCCCCATGTACCTCCCTATATCAGCCACTTCTGTTCCAAGCAAGCGTGCCTTTTCAGTGGCAGGGGGGGGGGGCTGTCTCTGTTAGAAGGGAGCGCCTGCTGCCTGATCATGTGGAGCAACTCATATTTCTTCATGATAACATGTAGTCATTACTTTCATTGTGCCGTGATATTTGCTTGTGTTGTGATGTGCATTGTGCTAGCCTGGACATTCTGTTCTGGAGATAGCAGTGTATGTTGTGTTCCCAGTCAGGCTGTTAATGTTTTTTTTCTTCAAATAGCTACATGTTAAATAAAACATTGTTACTGTGGAGGCATTTTTCCTTTGATATTCGATATTCGATTCGATATTCGAAGGTGGATATTCGTATTCGATTCGTATTCGAAAAATTTGATATTCGCACACCCCTAGGATTTACCCAATTTCTTGGCGCATACCCGTTTATGATTATGATAGTTTTTTGGTACGGGGTGATCAGAAAACAACTCAAGTGCTGAACGGCTTCGCTGTTAAAAAATAGAACTTTTCTGTTGTTGCTGCATCACATATATAGTTGTTTCTGCAGGACAGCGCACGCGCGTTTTTTGTTTGTTTGTTTTTCTTTCTCTTTTGATTATGAAAAAAAAAATAGATTGCGTCGGAGCCTACACCTAACCGATCAAGGAGTCTTATCAGGCTGCGTTCAACTTTTACCCATGCAGTTGAGGCAGCTGCTTTGTAGATGAGCGAAGACAATGCGGCAAAATTTATAGAAAAAAAAAGGGGGGGGGGGGCAGGCAGCATCACCCCGTGATACAGAGCGCCGTGCCCCGATCATAAATGTTTTCTCGACAGACCAGTTCGTCTCTTGCGTGTCTCACCTCAGTCTTGCCTGAATTAATATTAAGCTAATACGCCACGCTCATACGCATTTCTTAGCAATCAGCTGAATCAAGTGAAAACCGTTACCAACGGCTTCGGCGCCGCGATTGTTCTGTTAAGGCGCATTCACACTTGAGAAGCGAAGAGAAAGCGAAAGCGCCAGAGCGGCCGGAAACCCGTTTTCGCGCGCGTCGGAAATGTTCACATTTGTTCTGCCTCTCCAGCATGCTGTCGCCGCCGCCGCCTTCGCCACTTCGAGAATTCATTCTCTTTTCCCCGTTTCCTGAGCATTTAATTTCGTACCGAATTCAAATTGAGCATGCAAAACACGGAAAATAAATAGCTTTCACCTTTTCAAACCGCCGTTTCGGGAGATACACCAGCAGAAACTACATAAGCGGACACGGCAGCAGTGGCTGCGGCGGCGGATTCACCCGGCTTTGCAAGAAGCGAGACACGTTGGGGCACGCCGACTCGCTACTGCTACACCTTTTTCTACTTCCAGTGTTCTTGTCAATCGTAATCCAAACCAGGTTCTCGAGGAACGCGTCCTTGTCGAGGCTGTGAGTCTTGTCGTGCTGGACGGGTATGAAGCGGAAAGGCGATCCGCTTTCGCGTGGCGGAAAAATCGGTCTCGGACCGATTTTTTCGCGTCCGCCTCGCGGCGTGGTTTTCCGGCCGCTTAGGCGGCGAAGCGAGTGAATTTCCGGTGAGTTTTGCCGCTTTCGCCCCCATCGAGGCCAAGTGTGAACGCGCCATTAGAGCGGAACAGAAAGTACTGCGGAAAGGCATAAAGCATGCAAAAGTTCCGGAACACAATGTTCGGCGTAAAGAGAGGGCATAAAATCTTGGCGACTGTTTAAAACTTCCAAGGTCACTCCCCTTCTGCACCGGCCATTCTTGCGGATGGAAACGCCGGTTTTTCGCACCCGACTAGAAACACTGCAGCTCCGTCTTCAGACCACGCAGCGATAAGTCAGGCGTGAATCGAAACAATGCAAAAGCCAGTTTCGCACGACAGGCAGCACTGATATATTGATAGCCATACATCTAACAGCTTTTAACTGCCCCCATAGACCCGCCATGGTGGTTTAGTCGTTATGGTACTTGACTACTGGGCTGAAGGTCGCGGGATCGAATCCCGGCCGCGGCGGCTCCGTTTCGAAAGAGGCCTATGTGGAGGCTAAATGCGAGAGGTCCGCCTCCTTAGATTTAGGAGCCCGTGATCTTGGGACGCGAAACACCAACAATTATTATCTGCCACGAGTGCCTATTTATATCTTATGCGACCGGGCTTTACCCTCGAAAAGCTGTTGAAACTCCTCGAAATTATTACATTTTGTAGTGATGCATATACTCAACACATACAAACACACGCATGAACTGCGTGCAATAATAATTGTTGGTGTTCAACGTCCCGAAACCACGATATTATTATGAGAGACGCCGTAGTTGAGAGCTCCGGTAGTTTCGACCACCTGGCGTTCTTTAACGTGCATTTAATCTAAGCACACAGACTTCCAGCATTTTCTCCATAGAAATGCGTTCATGCGTGGCCCGCGGCGGCCCACGCATCAACTGCGTGAACCGTGGTGTTGTCCAATCATAAGAAAGAAGGTACATAAGGAGCCGTGCAACACTTTTATTGCGATAGCAATTATATGGACAGTCTCGGCTGGATTTTGCCGTCGCCGTCGCCGTCGCCGCCGTCATGCACCGTATATGTATAAGTATGTATATATATATAAAGGCCCCAAAGAAAAATAACTCAGAAAAATGCTTCCGAAGCGCGGAATCGAACCAGGGACCTCTTGATCCGCAGCGAGCGGCGCTATCCACTACGCCACGAAACGCAGATCCTCCACGTAGCTAACGGCGAGCCTTATATACACACCATTTAGCGCTGGACGGACTCGGAGACAGCAGGCGATAATAAGCGTTTCTTCATTACCAGCGAGGTGGCGCTAGGATCCCGACGGGCGCATTTAAAAGTCGTCGGCGAGCTCGCTCGCTTCTTCTTATATTTGCGCATGGGAGAAGCTTGCTCTTCCGCTGTCTGCTCGCGCGGTTTTCTCGTGGCGAGGGGTAGAGGAATGTTTCACGCTTTCACCGTGATGTCCGCGCTCATGTTACGGCGCGTACGAATGTCATTCGAGCTCAGGGACGCCGCCAAACGAACAAACAGAAGATGAGCGCGAACTATCAGGTGTCACAGCTCGACACTTGAAGCACGCTAGTTTCCTTCGCTGCTTCGGCCGCCTTTGCAACAGAAGCGCTGTTCCAACTGAGACTATTAGTTCCTTGCTATCGCATTCATTGCTTCGCCCTTGCGGCGAAACTGTGACTTTTTTGAACACGGTCAGGAAATGCTGCCGATCCGAACTCGAGGCTCCTGCGAGCGTGCGAACGAAACATTATTGGCCGCGAGATCGAGCAGAGTCGGCACCTAGCGGCGAGCGGACGAAACCCCGTGGTGTGGATGGCTCCTTGCGTCGTCTGCTAGCCACGCCGTGTTCGCATGTTTGCGTACGTCATGCACGTCCTCAGATTACAGCTTATTCCGTTGTGCTAGGGCAGTATCAAATGCTTGTACGTATGCCTACACGATATACATAAGCATTTGGCCTTACGAGACTTGTATGCACTCTAATAAGTAAATGCATGCACGTGACGGTATGGCGTTAGGTCTAACCATCGTACCGTCCAATCGCCCAAAATCATTTCAATATGGGTACCTTTCACGTTCAAGCGCATCACATAGTGCATTTGGCGTCGTCCTAAACGAAAAAAAGAAGTACTAAATGTCGAGGTGTGAACGCAGAACTTTAGCGACACCATCTCGTGATGTGTTGGCGATTTGGAAATCCTTGTGATACCGCAAAGCATGAACTAGCGTCTGCAGAGGATGGTTAGCGGCAAAAAAGTCCTGAAGCCACGCATTTCTACAGCAGTACGCGTATTCACGCAAACAGAAAAGCAGAGTGCACAAAGTTCTACTTCATCTAATTACGCAGAAATACAGGCTCTCTTTCTTTATAGTCGCTAGAGCAATAAGTAAATACTTCATTGGCTCAGTCGCGCAACTGTTTATATTGTTGTATATGCAAAACACAAATTAAACACGTGCAAATAAACCAAGAAAAAACATCGAGCACAGTGCCCCATTGATTGGCAGATTGCACTTCTCTCACACGTAATAGGTGCGTTAGGCCGGTTTCATGCATTCATGTGGCAATGGAGGGCGTATACATCACTATTAGGCTGCATTCAACGCGCTTTATTCGCCGACGATCGACTCAAACCGCCTACGGCGAAGCGCCGCTGCGTACATTTGTATACTCGCCGCCGACCGCCTATCCACACAAACGCGGCGACGGTGCTGCCACCTATAGCCCGATCTCGCGGCGAATAGCGCAGCACGCAGCCTGGAATTTACAATTAATTCTCACGGTCAGTTAGAAATCGCTCACTCTTCTCTCGACAAATGATGCCATAAGCCTAAACTACCGCGCCATAAGCACCAAGTCCACGGTCATTGGCTGATTTGAGCATCGTGGGCTGCATACTTGGCGCGGCCGCCGCAGGATACCGCCACGTGTCCACGATCACACTGAAAGTAAGCCGCGCGTTCGACCGGGGGGGAGGGGGTTAAAGGGACCGACAACTGCCCAGAATAAGAAACGAGTTGACTCCACTGATGTAAAGATTGTCCGTCACACTGATTCAAACCAACCCTGTTTTTTTCGTGAGATTGATTGATATTTTTATTTCTTAAATGAAAGTCGCGAAAAATTACCTGTGACGCCTCTGGCGGCAAAAACATGAACGATCCGACGAAGACGGCCACGTGACCGTTGATTACTGTACGCGGTCGACGATTTTTTTGTTAGTACTGAAATATTGTTCGTTTCTTTCTATTAAAAGGTACTACTCCATAAAAATGTACACATATGCCTGCGTCAGTAGTATGCATTAAAGTGGCGCTGCCTTCGCGTGACGTAATGATCCCATGCTCGTCAGCGCGTCTTGAGCAACTTTTCAGCGTGCTCATGCAACCGTGCGCGCAGTTTCCAGTTCGCTAAGATTTTGGAGCGACATAGTTTTGCTACCTATACTTTCTCTCAGAAATGACGCGCGCTGCTACTCGGTGCGGCCGTGCATATGCACAGCTACGTTTTCGATTACTTGGCTTCGCTCCGCCGGGACAAGCCATCCATGACACGGGCGCAGGCGCACAGAACGCTGTACAAATACCGGGAAGGTGTATAAAGCCACACATCTCATTGTAACAGCTTTCTATTTTCAAAAATGGTTGGAAAGCTCAAAATAAAGGTGGTTAAGCATAGTTACAGCAACTCCTGCGAAAGCAGAACGACGACAGCGTTCACAAGGGCTAGCGGCATCGCTATCAATTGTCAGCGTTGCTGGAGCAAGCCTCCATGCGTGTTTGGAGCCTTTCAGATCGAAAAATACTGGTTATAAAATAACTACGTGCTTTTCGGATAAACCATTGCAGCTACAAACGCTACGAAGGGTGAGCTTCCTGTCGCGCCGTAAACAACTGGGTCGAGAAAAATAAGTTGTCGGTCCCTTTAAAAAGGGAAAGTGCTCAAAGTCACGACTCGCGCTGACAAAGGATGTTACGTAGCTTCTTGCCCCCTTTTCACGACCCCACTGCGTAGCTTTCACCGCGCTCGCTGGTACGAAAGGGGAGTGAAAGCGCATAGAGTGCAACAAATTTCTCTTAACTCCACTCGTGCTTGGCGGATTCTAAAAATTTTTCCGGCAGTCGATTCGCGAGGCGATTAACTCCTTTAACGAAGCGATTCGATGATTACTTGGAAAGGTTTGCAGGGCCCCCTTAAAGGTTAGGTTATTATTCATTTACTCCGTTATAGCCAATAGTTAATCTGCTTTCGTAATATCGAGGTTTAGCTGTACGCTATTCTTACGATGTGCTTCCCACCCTGGTGTTTGTCTGGGTCTCTAAAAATTCAAAAGGGAAAGACGCACATGTTTAGGGACGTTACTATGTGACTGTACACAATGCGGCCCCGCAGAGAACACTCTTTACCACCAAAACTGCAGGACTGTTTTCTTCTCATTGACACAGCATTGCAGAAGACTCTTGAACTGGAGTTTGCTCTGCGTGCATATTACTGCCGGTCTTTAGGATTATCGCCGGCTCGGCTGTCCCCGAGCCACGGTGTAAGAAACTGTGGCGGTTACTATGGCAGCGACTGCTCCTCGGCGCGGGTTGGCTATTTTTAGCACAGGACGGCAGAGTGGGTTTCTTGTTAACGGACGTCTTACTGCCGGCTCTAACAACTTCGCTGTTTGTAAAAGCGCGAGCGCTTTTTATAAAAAGTTTACGACGTCGCTTAAAGAAAATCGAATTCCGGTATGCATGTGGCTTCACGGCAGTGCTTCAAAGCTCTGCAGGAAAGCTAGCTTCGCGGCAGTACGCGTGGATCATTTTTAGAATTTCCGGAAATCGTAGCAGAGGTTCGGGCTAATACAAGAGAAAATACGGCACATCATATGTTAAAGGTTGAGCCGGAATGTAAACAATGTCGTAGCCAAGCCACAGCGGCTCGATTTCTCGTCCGTTTCGGTTGTAAGTCGACCTTACAACAGAATCTAGTTTCGGTTTTGATTGGAAATCGACTCCCCAACTTCGGATGCCAAATTTATATAAAATGGGTCGACCGACAATTGTGCAAATACGGTATATACGCATGTGTCTAGCTTTCAAATAAAGCCGCAGCTGAAGATATGCCTAAGTGTTGTGCATTTTTCAAGTATTTTCAAGCACTTTAAGCTCATTACAATGCCGTACTAGCTACTATACCAAAAATAAGCATCAACTCTAATGAAGTTGGGCTGTGTGTTTTTAACTAAACATGGTCCAAACATCAATCAAATACTAACATAAATGCTACCACGGCAAAAGAAGTTCACAAACGTCTGGTTACAAAGTGTATTTATTCGGCTTAAAATGCAGTTGGATATACAGAACCAATAAATAAATACTTTTAGAACAATGGGTCGGGTTGGAATGAAAATGACCCACATGTAAGGGAATCGCAAGTATTTTGCAAACCCATTCCATTTTACAATGTTTCATTTACACGTCAAATCGATAATGTATTTTTGTTTTTAATGAATATACCACATTGCCCTTCGCAAACTGAAGATAAAAATTACCCATACAATGCAACCTGCCAAAAATAAACTAGGACAGTCGTCAAAAAAGAAAAAGAAAAGAAAAGCTGTGGTGGACGTGATTATGAGTTTTACAATTAAACACAAATGGTCGTGGCAACACCGACTTGGACAGCCAATGTCGAGCACCACGGCCAATTTACGATGCCGATGCTTCGAGCTCAGTAGCAGGAGTCTCCTGCTCTTCATCGTTGTAGATGTTCTCGGCCTTGAAAAAGAAGAAGTGATCACAAACTTTGCATTAAGAAACACAACTGATTTGTTGCATGACTAAAGCAGCTATGTACTACGACTTTATACAAGAAAATCCATGTCCCAGGTATTATCGGCATTAACCCTTTCATATGTTACCTATGTCTGTAAATGCGTCATATTTACACAACATTTCAAGGCACTCAATATTCTACTGCAACAAAATTAGTGTCATAATATGTCGATTTATGTGTTGTACAGTAATCTTAATTAAATTGCAATGAAATATCTATTTACGCTAAAGCGATTCATGATCTGTTTTCGCACAAATGGAATCAGATCTCGGGCTAGCAATATCGTGAAATTTTTTTTTCCCGGTTAAGTTTAATTTAAACAAGGAAAAAGGATACTTTTGACATGGTATGCCCAAAACAACACGTCGAACATGGCAGTGCCTTCAGCAAAGTGATCATATGCAAAGTAGACTGCAAAATGAGGTTAAATGAAGACACATGGCTGCCAAGTCACTTCGAAGTCTCATTTTGGTGCCCTCGGCAATCAGCCTCTTTGAAAAACACTAGCCTATGCATTAAAACCTGCGGATCGCGCGTCAAATATACTGGTGAACTGACAAGCGCTGCATAACGAACTAGAGCAACGCAATTTCGTCACCTGCGCGCGACGAGGGACTGGAACTTATAAGAATGCGGCCGAAAAATGATCAATATTTGTTAGGAAAAATGCACTTCCTGGGCTTCGGCGCGGAGCAGCGTTCGATCTAGCGGATGTTTCGCTGTGCGGGAGTTCGATATACGTGCACACCAGCCCCATACTTTTGCATGGGAAATTCAAGGGGATTTCTCAACTGTTCGATATAGCCAATAATTCGATATATCCGAGTTCGATATATCAGGGATCGACCGTATTCAAGACTCCAGCGACTTACGTTATAAGTAGAGCTGTGCGAAAAGCAAAATTTTGGGTGCAATGCGAATTCGAATAATAAAGTTTGAGTGCAAATCGAATCGAATAATTTTCTATTTTTCGAATACTTCGAAGCATAGACATGTGCACGAAGGGGGCAGGGGGGAACACCCCCCCCCCCGCCATTCACCTAGGAGGGGGGCGCAAAGCTTACCCCAAACGTTTCTGCGTGAAAAGCCTGCATCTATGGCGATGCAGGCTTTTGACGATAATGGGAGCCAAAGGCACCCGATGTTGGATTCCAAAAACTGTTTCCTTCCAATCCTTAATTCGGAAAAGCCAGGGACCAAAGGCAGGCCATTGCGAGAAGCAAATCATCACTTCATTTTCATTTTTTTCATTATGAAGCATGTTGTCCGTTGGACCCAACAAAGGGGGGGCGGCTGCGATAGTGCTACATTGTCCCCATGCCCTCCTAATGGGGAACCCTGCACATGCCTGTGCAAGCCTATTCTGAATTACATTCTAAAAACATTATAGCTCTGCAATGGCGCAATTGACCTAATCTAGTAATGCCATTTTGGGCTCTTCGGGAACAGCATAAGTCCGCCTTCAAATTTCCAGCTTCAGCTAGGCCCTCCATTGAGAAACACGTATACAAAAAACAAATGTTTAAAGTTCGCTTCGAGGCCTCAGACTTGCTGTGTTTGCCATGTTGCTCCAGCATGCCTCGCCCTGATGCTCGCTCCTGGAGAGCGTCGTCTGCTGCTTGTGCGTCGGGAGGTCACGGCTGTCGACAATCGCGCTACTTAGCGAAGCGTTTGCACTCGCTCTGTATTTACGGGTCGACGCACAATTACGCTCCAGTTTGGTAGCTGCGGAACCTGAATCATCAGATTACGATAGTTCGCTGTGCTTGTCGCGAACATCAGAGATGCAAGTCTTTGACCAACTGACTCGTGGGACCCGCGGTTAGATGTTCTGCTTATCAGCACTTCGGACTCGTGATGAAGACTATCATAAGAAGACTCTTTATACTCGCGATCGAACATGACGGGCAGCGCGGCCATGTACACCGCGACCGAACTCACTGCTCAGTGTTGTGGCTAGGCCAAACTCCGTGAGCGCCGATGTAAGAGACGTATCCAAACTTTGCGGGCAATAACATCGCGCTAGCGAACATGTGAGAAGCCGCAATGTGCTTCGTTGCAAGCAACGAAGCACACTGCCCACTGGATCCTTGGAACCGCCGATGGGCATTTTGCGCATCGGCAGCGGACCCGCCAACCAAGCTCGTCACACAGCGACCACTCGGAGCACCGTTGGCAGCGGCTAGCAGTTTTGCACGTCAGCGCCCCAAAAGGCTTCACCAAGCACGGTGCACGCCGATTTATAGTCGTTATAATTATTTTTCGCTGTTTTAAATCGCTATATTCATTTTCCAGAAGTTCGAATGCTTTCGAATAGTGAAATTCCGGTGTGAATCGAATGGAATAGCAAACATTATTCGGAAAATATTTCAAAGTTCGAATATTCGCACACCCCTAGTTATAAGCAGTCTACACTGTTGTACTTCACATAACTATGTCCAGAAATTTTTACGTAGTGCACATGTGAAACGCATAACAAGAATATGGACAATTTGTTTTGTGTTCCAAATTGCAAAGTATATTGACATCTGCTTGCCGATTGTAATCCATACAGTCGAAACCCACAACGAAGCTGACAGTGTGCGGAAAAAAATTCGTTGAAGCGAAAATTTTGTGAAATTTAAAAATATAGCTGACCTAAGCCAGTAGAACAAAGAAACCTTTATTTCAAAAATTCAAAAAGTGTCGGCTGCTTCCTTTTCTTTCCCAGCAGCGTCACGATACGATTCGCCATGTTGAAAAGCGCGCTGAAAGAACGGCTTTCGCGAATGAACCAAACAGAGGCACAGGCGCGCAACACGAACTGCACAACTGTATTAAAATATTGAAACTGTTTGCAGCACAAGCACGGTAGTGCTGAAGGAAAGGCGTAAAAGTGAGGCAAGGAAAGCAAAGAGGGACGACTCAGAAAATGCTTTGCTTGCCTCGCTTTAACGCCTTTCCTTCAGCACTACCGTGCTTGCGCTACAAACCCTTTCAAAATGCACTTTAACCAACTAGCCCAAATATAGTCGTTCTCCTTTTGCACTAACACGCTAACACTAGCTATCCGCAGACAACGCCGAGATGCAGGCGTGCTACCATGGAGCGATGACTTATGCCTTATTCTATGCTATTCTTATCATCCACCATTTGCGGCTGGCCAATTCCGTTGATAACGTGGGTCAGCCAGCTGCTCTGATAACGCTCCGACAACTGGCCAAGCGCGAAAAGCATTGGCATCGGAAAATGCAGCGTGCACAACTGAGCGACTAAGCTTCGGCTTCAGATTGTCTGCGACCAAGAAGCAACTCAAGCCAGTGGCAAAAGCAGGGCAGTCTCATCGCCATCGCTATCAAGCAATGGCGGCCCCGATGCTACGTCAACAGCGGTGCTTCCTGGTGGGCCAACACACGATTTATAGACATATTTTTATGTTCTAAAATGGACCAAAATATTAAAGATGGTGTTTACTGCATAGAGTATATATTTTTGAGCTTGGAATTGCATAATCAATTTTGTTGAAGCAGAACGGAAGAAAAAAGGTGTGCGTTGTGGCGAACATATTTATGCATTGACTCCTATGGAATGCCGACAGGGAACCGAGAATTTTTCGTTGTACTAGAAATTTCACCTAAGTGGCATTCGTTGTGGCAGGGTTCGACTGTATATATATTCTACCATGTATGTTAATGACCACTGTCGCATTTATTGCTGCTGGAATTGTCTATGTATAGCGATGTTCCCAGTCCTACTTGGGCCCAAGTAGGACCTGCAGTACTGTAAATATTGTATTTGTAAATAAAAAAAATTTTAGCACGTTTCGAGTCCTACAGATGGCACAGACTAAAACTCAAATTTCATTCATCTATAGTGAAGCAGACACCTACCATCTGCCAGACTTGCATGATGTTGTCTTCAGACACTGAGCAGATGACCCATGGCTCGTTCGGATTCCAAGAGAAGTCCGATATCTTGGCCGTGTGGCCTCCGTGAATGAACTGCGTGCAAAAATGAGTCATCAATGATCAACTATCTCAGCAGACAACCAAAGAAACAAGTGTCACGACAGTGCCAACATAAATCATGTGCAGCTTCAACTAACTTAACATCACGAAGGACGGTTAAACAGCGGAGCTGGTGGCATCAGCACATCTTTTCCTCCTCTTTCGCTAACGCTCGGCATACCCTTCCTCCTCTCTCACCAGCACCACATGCACTTGATCGCACGCTACCATTGGTCGACTCCTTTCTCAGGTACAGCCAATCGTGCTCCTGCTCCCACCTCCTCTTCATACCCCCTGCTCTACTCCCACCATAGCTCGCCTCAGCTCTCCTCCTCTCTACCCATCTTCACCCACTCCCCGTTGCTACCCTTTCTCTACCAGGCTTCCCTCTCACCCACTTAGCTTTACCCGTGCTCTCCCTTTAGTCAGGCTTCGCTCTCACAGCTGGGCTAGGAAGTGCGGACGACGGATCGCCAGGCATTTACCTCGACCTTAGACAGCTCTGCTGTTAAAATGTTTTTCACACAACACCGGCATGTCTTAAAGGCGTCATGAAGCACCCCTTGGGCTTGCTGAAAAAACACATCCTGCGGAAAGCTGACACGGCTATGAACTGCTCTGCAAAATATTACAGTCGTGCGCGCCGCGTAAAGGCCACAAGCGGAGCGCGAAGTTGCCGTTTCCTCAGGCGCCCTCTTTTCAAACAGAGGCCGGTTCTCACTCTCGTCGGTGGGCGGGGTGTCTGCACGTTGACGTCGCGGATCTGCCAGTTTATGTCGCAAGAGATATAGCATGCTTATTGGCCGATAGCCGGATGAGATGCACTTCTTGCCACGGGGTGCCGCCACACTCCTCAGTCTGCTAAATTTACACGGTAGCCGCACTCGCGCACGCGAATCACAGCGCGAGAGCGATCGCGTTTCATGACGCACGCTGACGTAACTTCTTACCCCCGTGCCATCCCTCCCTGTCTAGCTTCCAGTGCGCTCGTCGGCACGAGAAAAGAGAGAAAGCGCTTAGAGCGTGCGCCAAACCCTCGTAACTCCGCTCATTCTTGACGGAATTGAGAAATTTTTGCAGCAATCGATTCGGGAGGCAGTAAACTCCGATACTGAGGTTATTAGATCATTACTTGGAAAAGTGGTTTATGACCCCTTTAACACAAAGCTTCGAATCTACCATTGCCGCATCAGTCACGGGCAATGCTGTATTGTAACATTAACTACACTAAGTGTATAATCTGCCTGGCAAAACTATAACAGCCAGAAATTCACTAGAAAGGCACCCAAGAATATATTATAGAAAGGTGGCTAAGAATCACTATTCCGGAAAAGCCCTTCGCCTCCTTACAAAGCCAATAAAGTTTGAAGTACACTTTATCAGTGTTATAATCTGACCACATTTACATGGGCTGTCCTTACTAATGAAATTTAATGTAAATGCAACTTGATGCAAAATACAATTAAATCTCGATATAACGAAGTATTTAACTTGTTCTATATTCAAATCCATAGACCAACATGACGAAGCATGCTTATCTGCAATTTCATATAAAAGTTTCGTTGCTGCCTCAATGGAAGACCGAGGCAATAAATAAGACTTAGCTCAACTGCCTTTTCTAGTTTTTGTAGCTTGCACTTTTGCAGACTTGTAGCTTGCACTACAAGTAGGTACATTTGTAGCCTACTACTACAAGTGGATTGATGATCAACACTGATTTGACATATTCAGGCTGCCAATTCATTCGCCTTCACACTGCTAACCATTGGCCTGCCCTTTTGGTGAGCTAAGATGACAGGGCAACCACCCAGGAAAGGCATTCACTGGTCCCAGGTCTGAATCCTGGACTGGGATGAATTTTTCGTCAACTAGGAAGCATTCCTTTAGTTAAGTCGCACGCTCTCCTTTGCAGGTCAATGCCATGAATGATTAGATGACAATTGTTTCCATTACATTATCCTAAGCAAGTCCAGCTTCCGAGATGACCATGCATCCAGACTTGATAGTGCAAAGACAGCGACAGTCTTCAACGAAACAACTCCGCAAGTGCAACACACCAGGAGCTCTGGAGGGCCGTCCTCGGCGTCCTCTGCAGACTGCTCCTCCCCGATCTTGCTGAGGTCCCAAACGTGGAGCCGTCGATCGGTGCCGCTCGAGGCCAGAATGGTCTCGTTGTGAGGCGACCACTGCACTTGGAAGATCTCGTCCTTGTGCGATTCGAATGAGTGGAGTTTGAGCTTCAGATTCCGCAGATCCCACAGTGCCACCGTCTGCGAAAGGACGTTAATTTGCAGGATTAATTAATCATTTCATTGCGCAGATGCGCTGCCTTTACTGCCAGGAGGCCACATGGTAACAAGGGTGCACTTAAGTTTTCAAGTAGCAATAGTGCCGACTCTCGTTAAACGTAACCTGAAGAGACCAGGAAAATATGTTTCATCTAAAAGGAGTTCAGTTTACAGAGAGATGAACGAGGGTTCAAAATTCAAGTATATGAAATCGATCATATCAAAAGCAGTTGTTCCATTCAAGCAGCAGTTCCATTTAAGAGATTTTCGTTTGCCGAGAGTCTACCAGCCTTTTTTCAATTTGAACTTGAGGGGGAAAAAAGGCATTGGGGAAGATACGAATGCTTTGCACTAAAGCATTCCGATCGCGAAGGGTATGAATAAATAAGTAATGAGAAGCACCACTAAAAACAAAAAGGAATGTCACAAATGTTAAAAATGTCACCCCTTCTCAACACATAAAGCAGCTCTCTAGTATACTATCATTTTCAGTACAAGCTGTGGCTGAAGTGCTATCCCGGTCGAGACTGCGGTGCTGTCACAAGACACCCTCGAAGAAACACCCACACAACAAGCATGTAATATATTACCACACTTTGTAAAATGTAAATGCACATGTGTGAATGTTACTGCAGTGAATAAAAACTGAAGACAAATCTTCTGATCACAGTACATCATTAGAATCAACAATGTTTCAACAATGAGTTGGCCCGCAATGGACCGATTGTCCACTGCACCATAGCTGGCAAGTTTGTTGTTGCCAAAGTGTGGTCTGCACATGAAATGCACTTAAGACTACTTTTCTTGTGTTCTTGATACAGCATGCACCCCAAAGCAATCCAAATGAAGCCACTGCTTTGCCGCAAATGCTACAAAATAATCTGTTGTTGCCATCGACAATATTGCAGATAATGCCCACCACACAATTCTCAAGGCAAGTGACCAATACGGGTCGTGTGCGGCGGTAAATTAAGTCTGGAAACTATTACCGTATTTACTCGATTCTACCGCGCCCTCGATTGTAACGCGCACCCGTTTTCCGCGCACCAAAAAAAAAAAAAAAGTAATCCATCGATTGTAACGCGCACCCATTTTCTCGTGAGAGAAAAGAACAAAAAAGTCCGTAGGAGTCAAACTTCGCGCATTCATAAGAACAAGTATTTGGGTTTTAAAGAACTAAAGTTTCAAAAAAGTACAACACAAAGTAAAAAGCGGGCCTTGCCGCTAAAACTGTCACCACTACGGCGGCGATACGAGTTGCGTAATGGATCAGTCCTCGTCGCTGTCGGACAACTCCTTGTCGCTTTCAACGCTCTTCGATTTCGGGAAACCGGCCCTGCCTTGGTCCACTGAAACCTTTTCGTGAAGCTTTGCTGTAAAAAATCTTCTGCTTCTATTTGCGCCAGTCTTGCACGCACGTTGCGGGAACTCCGAACGACCGTGATGTGGCCCGATTTCCGCCCGTCTCAGCACATGTAATAACTATTCTTTTAAATGCTGCGTCGTGGTGCACTCATCGAGTATTTGGAGTCGGCACTTCCATGCCGTCGATGCGAATGCAGAACGGGGTGACAATCTTCTCAGCACACGTACGAAGTGAAACAATAATGGCAGAAATGGCCAAGGCGCGTAGGAGGCGGCCATTTTGAAATGACAATGGCAATACGATAACCGAGTTTCTTTTTTTTTTTCGGTACTCGATTCTAACGCGCATGCGATTTTTGGACTCGTTTTACCGGAAAAAAGGTGCGCGTTAGATTCGAGTAAATACGGTAAGCATTTCAGCGTTCTCGTCCCCGTGCTAATGACTAGTGCAGTGTCAAATCTGTTATTTAGCTCCACCCACTCTTTTTTGTTGCGTTAGCTACACTGGCCGAGCTGGAGCGGTTTCGTGTGTGCGTACAAGAGCCGTGCTGCACATGCACGAGGAGCAGTGATGTCACACAACTGGTGCACCAGAGCCACCACCTCCGCGCACTCCGCCACAGCTGCGCGCGACTTGCCGGTCTGCGCATTCCAGAGGAGTGACGTCATAGCCGCGGCAGATGGCGTGCACACAGCTGTGCGCCTTTGCTGTGCAATCGTGGTTAAACACTGCGCTGGAGCCGCTTGATAGCGTCTCTGACTAGCGTTTGCCAGTGTGGTATAGCCATGGAGAAGGAGTGCACAAATGCTGCTCACTGGCACAGAAGAGCGGAGAAGCTTAACTCATCAGATCCCGAAGCAGTTGCCTGGTATTAGCAGTTTAGCGTAGGAACAACGAAACAAGGTAAAAAGCTAAGAATAATCAGCTGAACCTTAGCTCACGCTACGTATATCCTGGCATGGCCGAGCTAAGCCACTGCAAACATTTTTTTTTCAGTAGTAAAAAGACATGTGGTCATACACACCTTGTCAGCTGAGCCTGTTGCCAGAATGAATTCGCTATATGGGTTGAAGGAGAGGCAGTTCACCTCAGCCGTGTGCGCATCAACTGTATGGCTTGGCTTGTTTGTGTTGTTTGAGCGGGTGTCCCAGCTGAAAAAAAAAAAAAAAAAAAATAGTGCACAAGGTGTGAACAGCACACACAAAAATATGCGACAAAGTAAGGGACAAAAAGCCTTGTTCATTGAGCTTTCACAGGAACAATAAGATGTTAGGAGTAACCGAATAAAGAGTTTGCTCATTCATAATTCACAGCACCAATAAAATTTAAGGATTAACGGAATACCGAGTTATTGAGGGTGTGGAGAAAAAAAAAAGTTTACTAACATTGACACACTTTTGTAGAAGAAATGAATCTAATAATGGCACTTTCAAGGGTGCAACAGCCGAAATAGGAATATGGAGCAATTTTAGGAGCAGTAAACTGTTGCTTTTGGAGCACGAAAATCCAAATTTGGAGCAGGTTACGAAAAAAAACCCGAAGCAGAGATCAAATGAGCCAGCGCATCCACATTGCTCGGAGGGCGCCAGGGAGGCCTGCCGCCAAAGCAGAGGGGGAACGCCCCGCCCGTCTTGAACGAGCATGAGAAGACGCAGGGGGGTGGGTGGGCTGTCGCTCGAGCAGAAACTTTGAACTTTGATTCCTAAGGGCGCGGTCGCGATCTGCTGGCATGCGCGCTATCTCAGCAGCCATCAGCGGGCGGCTCGTATATCCTGCTATGTGTTGCCCTCTCAATGCGTAGACACTGTAGGAGTATCTTTCCCGGGAGCCGCCGTATTCTCTTACACCAACGTTTTGTAGAGTTACGCGAGATTGGGTACAAAAGAGTTTGCTGCCAGCCCTCACATCGTATAACATTACAATTTGTTGCTATTGCATTCACTGCTTCGTCCTTGCGGTGAAACTGCGACTTTTTTCTTTTCTTTCGCAGGGGTGGGAGGGGGCTAGGGTTAGGGTCTGCGCAGTCTGTATAGGATGATGATGCCCACACTGCAGATGACCAACGCATGCCTCCATTTCTTGCTAAAATTTGCGCAACTGAGAAAATTTTGAAGCTGGTCGGGCATTTTGGCGCAGCGTGGCACAATTTCAATAAATTTCGGTTCTGGCTCAGCTGAGCGCAAAAATAAGGAATTGCATCAAACTGGCGCAGCTGTTGCATCCCTGTATTTTGCATGAACGTGTGCAATCCACAATTCTAATAACTTCTCAACTTTCTTCACAATGTGGCTGCAGCAGCAATGCCTGCTTGCTCATCCATGACGTGTTTTTCACTAAGCACATAAACAGTATTTTCACTAGCGAGCTGGCCAACAGTATGTCTGTCCACCCATCTTGAAGAGTGGCTTGATGCCAGCACGTGGGTTGCAGTAGAATCGCTACGCTGATCGTATAAAACACGCAATTAGAGGTGCTTTTAGCTGTACAACTGCTGAATGCACCCGGTCTTCTTTTTTTTTTTCACGTGGTAAGCTTCTACATATAACTTTTCCTGATTATCAAGGCATCATCTGTGCCTTAATTTTCTGCGAAGAAAAACTGTTTATATAATCAAGAAGATCCAAAGTCGCAAGCAAACTGCACATCGTAACACTAGTACAGCACTATATATGAGCAGAGCACAACCAAAAAAGTACTTACATCATCAGTTTCTGGTCATCTGCTACCGATCCAAAAAGGCTCTCGTGGAGAAGGTGCCATGCCACATCCTAAAACGTGCGCAATAAGATACAACAGATATGAGAAACACATTCACTAAAACCTTTAGTCTCAATGAAAGCAAAAAAAGGCGAAACAGCCGACTCACTTCAACAACGGCGGTGTGTCCAGTGAAGATGGTTTTAGCGTCAACCACTTTATTCTCTTTTGGAGTAGCATTGATGTCCCAGAGACAAATGGTCTGAAAAAAAAAAAAGAAAAATCGTAAAAGGCACATTGTGCAGTAATGTTCTCAATAACCTCAATGCAAAATCAAATGGCTGACTTGTAGTGCGTGCAGAGCGACATTCGACTCCCCTTGAAGCAAGTCTATTGTTTCAGTTAATTCAGTTGGTCAAGTGATTATCCTGAAAACTCAGCAGTACTGGGTTTCATCCGCAAACCGAGAATGCTTTTTAGTTTAGTTTTGCTTCCAAGGAACTTTTATGGCCTGTCTTCTGCAGATTTGCACTTCCACATTCATACTCTCATTTCATTTTTCATAAGACGCATCGGTGGCAAAAGTGACCAAATATGCAAGTGGCTACTTTAAAGAACAACAAAAAGTTGAGCTAAGTTGGTACAGATTCATCACAAAAGTAAGGCGTGCAAGCACAAACAGAAGGGAAACTGACAAAAAATGCCAGGGACAAAAGAAGAGAACGACACAATGACGTGTCTGAATGTTCTCTTTGGTCCCCGTTTTGCAGTGCGCCCCATTTTTGAACTAGCCCAAATGGCTGCTTTACTACAATGCCAGTTTGTGCTATCAGTTCTTTCGGCTTGTGCTTACACGCCTTAATTCCCCATACCAGGCTACTTAGAGCGTCTCAATTTTGCACCCCTGTTGGTTTTCTCATGCAACATTTGCATGTATGTTATGCAAAAAACATTGCATTCAACTCACGTGGTCATCTGAGGCACTCAAGAGGTGGCCATTGAGATTAGGGTTCCAAGAAAGACCGTATCTGTCAAGAAAGTGACAATACAAATGTGGATTAATATTAAGAGCGCGCATTCATACACACGACATAAAAAAAAGGAGCAGCACAGCCTTGTACAACTCGCACAGCAACTTTCAACAGTAACCGAAGAACCTCACAACGCTATTGTGTTCACAGCACGTCCTCGTCAAACTGAGCAAACACATCTATGCTTTGAAATGCCATACCAGTACTATGAGAAAACTAATGAAGGAGGTCCCCATTCTATAGTGTAAATACCCACTATATTCAAATCGCCGCTGCTTTGTGCACTTAAATTTAGCATGAAGTTGAGCAGACTGACTTCTTAATACTAGCGCCATGCCAAGGAGAGCATTGTACCTACAAGCAACTTCCTCTGGCAATGCAGCCAAAGTTAACAAATGGGGCAGAGCCCTCTGCCCACTGCACATACAGTGTATCAATACACGGTGGTAGTACAGACAGGCTTGAAATCACTTTTCATCACAGTTTGGATAGTGCAGGTATTCTATAGACTTGCACTGCAACCACAACATAAATGCTCGGGAAAGCTGTAATCTCTCGATCTGGTAAACATATCACCTGGGTTTTTCTTCTCACCGAACCCCGTTGGAGAGATTCGTTGCGACTACCATGTACGGTACACACATGGTGCATGCAAATGCATAAAGCTTATTGCTGGCGTGTCTACAGCTGGTCATGTTGACGCCATCTCGCAGGTGTTCAAGGAAATGTGCACATTCTGGCGTTGTCTTACCGATTCCGCACGCACCTTCGCAGCGGTTGTCGACTGCCCGACGTATGTACGCCGCACAAGTTCTCAGTGGAGCTCATCAAAAACCACTTTCGTGTTAAAAAGCACGTTGCTGCATTTATACTGTCAAAAGTGGGTGTTTTGGTTTGGAGCTATTTCCAGCAGTGCTATGCCACGTCCACTCTGGCTGCACTGCTGGAGAAAGTTATTCCCAAGTAGAGCAGACTGCAGGCCGCACGATGCTGAAACACTAATAAACCACCCTCTCCAGAATATTTCATATAGCATGTAATTAAACGTCCTGGGAACCCCTTGTCCAGTTTGACAAGAATGTCCCCTTTTGGGCTGATCTTATTTCGCACGATCTTGTTAAGGTGCATTGGTGGCTACTGCATTCACAGCTGGTCATGAGGTACATTAAAACTGGCATGCTCACCCTTCCTTCTGATGACCGCGAAGTCTGAGATCAGGACTACATTCACCGTTGGGATCTGGAACAAAACAGAAAAATTCAGCACAAAATGAAATAAGAGTGCACGCAAATAGGATTATCATTACGAAAAAAGGGCAGTATCATTGGAAAATATAATAAAGGTTTACAAGGCCTATCAAAGCTCTCAACAAGCCTCTAACATTTCTTGAACACTGGCTCATTCAACTGTGTCTATCTCGGTTCGTTTACAACTAAACCAATACATTAATTTACGAAAGTCTTTACATAGAGCAAAATAAACATTGAAGGGAACAGAGAAGTGCTGCTGTCAATCAAAACTTAAACCATGTATGAAGAAGCCAAATCGTATGTACGCCATTCTAAAGTTAATTTACAATAGGGAAAAATCAAGATACCCCCCGCTACATGTAATGTTATGTACTTCAATAGCACAGGTATACTATTTTTAAACAACAGAATGCCTTCTTGCACAAAAGTGAAAAGAAAAGAAGAAACGACCGACCAGGCTTTGAGGGGTGCTTAGTGTAGTCGAAGATTAACACATCGCTCGAGGGAGTCTTCGTGGCGATGATGCACGGGTTTTGCGGCATGAAGCGCGCTCGGTTGACTTCCCCCTCGTGGTTGATCTTGATTTCAATATCAATCTTCCCACTGACAGATCCAAAACCACCGAACTCTGAAACAGGGAACACAAAAAATGCACAAATTAAGACAGACCGTGGTTTTTATCATGTAGCAGTTACAAAAGTGCAACACTTGTGTGGTATCCCTCCTACGTTGCATAGTGCCAATAGTTTTAAGGATTTGTTAACATATACAAGCCCTTGCTGTAATTTAAGCCCTTTTATAAAGATACAATGCAAACCAGAAATAGATTTTGACCCTACGTGCAGTGGAGCAACACATCCCATCCTGGCATGATGTTTTGTTTAGTAAACGCTCTACAGACTGCACATAAAGAAGATTCTTACAACTACCTATTACTTTCGGTATCTAAGTAATTCACACGAAGCACTTTACTTCAACTCCGATGGTACAAGGACAGCGAATATTTGTTGAGCTGCACTCATAAACAAGCATGTGCACACTGTAATACGTCCTATCCAAGAAAGCCAAGCTATAAAATATGTGTCAATCAATGCATACAATACAGTATTAGTACGTCGATGACCAATTCCACCACTGCACATGCATCACACTAGTTTTCATGCACCACAGCCTATAGCTAAGCTAGGTAATGATTGCATGGGGTATTTAGCACCGGTACATATTAATCTAGTCCCACCCATATGTTAGTCCAGATTAATAAAAGTCCCATCAGCCTGGTAGTCCAGACACACGATAAGCAATGACATATTCTTAGCGCATGCTTGCTAGGCACGGAGCTAGAACCAGATTTTGGGACTGCACAGCTCTGCAGCAACACCACCACAGAATCTTCACAGGCATAACAGGGTCATCATTTTGATGCAGATAAGCATTCGCATACCTGCCAACCTCACAGCATGAAAATTTGGAAGACCGCAGCGGGGGAGGAGTGGTTTTTTTTTTTCTTTTTGCATAGCGGAAATTACTGAGACTGGAGACTGACATCAGAAAGGGGTAAGGATGTTTGTTTTGAGCGGCTTGAACCAAACTTCTTTACTTGTGAAGGCACCAATGCAGTTCACAGGCGCACGTGGTACAGGTACTTGTCACCTTTCCGCGAAGTCACAAAGCACGGAAACCGAGCTGTGTATCCAGAAACACTTGCAAGTACTTTGATTTTGACGCCGTCATTTACCTTCTAACTGAACTCTGGAAACACGCAACCCCCATGGCAGACGGCATAGCGTACAAAATGTGGGGGCCAAGACGGAGACGCAAAAGTTCTGGCTAGGCTCAACGGAAACGATTGCCGCAAATGAACTGAACGGTGGCCATATCGGCAAGATTGCGACACGTGGCGCTGTTTCTCCCAAGCACACCGATATTGCCGATATCGAGAGTGCAAAGCACAATGGGGGCTGCTTACTTACCGCCGGTCTGCCGGCCACCCCTCCTTTGGAAAATGGAATGTGCTCGACAGTCTCGCCATCTCGTTATCGGAGCGCTCGTGCAGCGCCGCGGCTCCGGCCGCCGTTCACTTTTGGCAATCTTTTTCCGTTGAGACTGTACCTTTTCCCTCACCTTCTTTCGGTACGGTGGCGAGCGCTTCTCGCGGCCAGCCTTCGCCCAGATGCACATTGCCTAGAATGTACTCAGCGGTACTCTACGATATGGTTACGATGAAATAGAAGTGTGGTGGCGAGTGCTCTTCCGCAGCACCACCACAGCAGGAAAGGCTGACCTATGCGCATGATTTAAAAAAAATGATTAAAAAAAAAAAACGCCTCTGCTGTGGTGGTCACTTTTCGGGAGATTCGAGAGGACATTCGTACAATCGGGAGTTTAGGTCCAAATTCGGGAGTCTCCCGAATAATTCGGGAGAGTTGGCAGGTATGCATTCAGCCCACTGCAACAGCATCACATGAGCAGAATGAGAACTGTTAAAAATGCCTTACCTCCTTTCTCGCTATCGTAGTGAGTTGCATCAAATTGAGCATCTTCACTTGGCAATTGTACGCTTGCTATGAGCAGGTGGTTCTGTTCATCAGATCTGGGCAATGGAAGAGATTTCGTGTAAGTGATAAAAGATTTTCAGGCTTGAAAGAAAAAAAAAAAAAGAACACATAAACATGCGAAATAACAACAGGAATACTCACGTGTGTGTCCCCAAAATGAGCCTGTGGATGCTGTAGTCCCTTCCCTCAGGGCTGGGGATCAAGAAAAAAAAAACAGCTCGTTTAGCAAATCTAAGGAAACAACTTCAGGTCCGGCAGAATACAGAAATACTACTGTCAATGACAATAACTTTCAATGACGCCGAGGTTTTTTAAATGCCACAAGAAGTTTATTTACGAAAGTACAACTGGGATGTTGGCAAGCTAGTCGTGATGCTTTCTCCCGGGTTTATTTTCGTGCGGCGGAAACCCAATGACTGGTCACTCAATTCAATAGCAGTGCCGCCCAGTCCCTCAAAGGGACAGTGCAAGCTTGGCCCTCCCAATGACGGACACATCGCAGGTGGCAGAGTAGACCTGGTGCCCATGCATGTCCCATCTTTCCACCCCCGCACCACTCACTTAGTGGGTGAAAGATGTCCCCCCCCCCCCGCCCCAAGAACCAAGGGATAGGAATCCTTCGAATATTTGAAGCACATTTAGACTAGACAGACAACGCCAATTTTGGTCTGCCGAGTACTGCCAGGAGCATCTGTTGTCTTGTCATTATCGTATTTACACAGCAACAATGCCAGGTCTGCCAACTGTTTGCCGAAGACGCCGCCAGAGTCTTGTCATGCTGCTGCCCTTGTGTCGGCCGATTCTACAGTCCCACGGGAGGCACGGACGGTGACGCTGACCAGACTCATTTCACACGTCCCAGCATGAGGACGTTGCTTTGACACTCGGCTTCCTCGACGCAACCCTGTGGCGTCACGGACCGGAGGTGAGGATAAACAAAGAAGCGAAGAAAAGCCGTGCAACATACTTGCCTGGGAGTCTAGCGGAGGCTTCCATTATCTCACCCGCGATATCCCATGCCCAGATTTGAAGCACTGGGCATTTGGTTTGGGAAGGGAGTGTTATTGCTTGGCTACTGATCTCTCGAAGACAAGTCGGCCTATACGCTTTGCCGGTGTTTTTCATCTGCCCTTGTGTTACACTTTGAAGACATACTGTCTTTGGAAGCGTCGGCTTAAGTGCGACCAGATGTCTGCCAACATCATCAGCCACCGACTCGTCTGCCGATAGTCTGCATCGCATCGGTCTAGTGTAAATGCACCTTTAACATCCTTCCTCCCGTGCTTCTTCAAAGCATTCACTGCAGCTTCTGTCTCAGTCAATGCACCAGTCATCACGTCGACATTCTCCCTGGGTATGCCAACAGTTTCATAGAATTTGAGCCTGTCTTCGACTTGCCCTTTGATTTTTCAGGCCAAATATGTTGGTTGGCAAGTCACTGAAGCAGCCGATCCAAAAGGCCAGGGAGCAATTGCTGGCCGAGCAGCATGAAATGTGGGCCTTTAGTGTTGGCTCCAGCACGACCAGTGTATGTTGAATGGAAGATGAGGCCATACTTCCGGTTCTTGAGAACAGAGAGGACCTGAACAATGACAGCCTTGAAGCACTTGAAGTGACCATAAAGGCCCAAACAATCATTGACACTGCAAGAGCACCAATGAATATGGATATATCACCTGTGGATTTGATGAACATAGAGATGTATGCCTCCCTAATGGAAGACCGCAAGGAATTCGCGGAGCACCTGAGGACAAGAATGCACGACGTTGCCCCAAACCTGGCAACACTCTGTGAAACAGTGGCACGGTTGATAGCGCATGCAGGTAGCCCGACCGACGTGGCCGAATACTCTGCATCCACTGCTCAAATACTGCGTGCCGAGAAGCCCTTGGTTAGAGCACTGAAGGCTCAAGGCAGAGCACACAAGAATGGCCTCATCTTCCATTCAACACACATTGGTTGTGCTGGGGCCAACAATAAAGGCCTGCATTTCACACTGCTCGGCCAATGGATCGGCTTTATGGATCGACTGCTTTAGCGACTTGCCGACCAACAGTTCTGGCCTGAAAATTCAAAGAGAAGTCCAAGACAGGCTTGAGTTTTTTTAAACAGGTGACATACTGAGGAAGAATGTGGATGTAACGACTAGGGAATTGGCTAAGACAGAAGCTGCACTGGCTGCTCCGAAGAAGCAGAAGTACTATAACGATTCCAAGAATTCATATCTTTTGGTTCATCGGAGTGCCTCTGGCAAATAAACATCTGCCTCCCACAAAGCAGAGAGGCGAGTGTGGTTGGGTCACCAGAGAGGTATCTCATTGGGAACACCATGCTCGCACTGTCCCTTAGCAAAACGGGGCGTCATCGCTTCTCAATGTTCTCAAAAAGAAATTAGAGAAGATTAATTACTTAAAAAGCAGTTTTCAGTACAAACAAACAAGGTTTTAAGAGCTGCCCAGGACAGCAAAAGAGCCAGGCTAGCCCGATTTAACTACTGTACTTGTGCAATGCAAACGCAATTTGAAAGTAACATAGAAGCAATAGCAGTAAGACTGATAACTGATAGTAGCGTTCGTGCATCTCTTTCTTGTCCTTGTCTTTCGTGTGCGCTAAAAAGCTTAAATATGGATAGAAGCAATAGATTCACTTTCAGCGATTGCTCAGTTACGTTTTTGGGAAGGCAATTGGTAACAATCTACAGTTATGAATAAAGCAATTGTAATTGCCAACTTTTACCCTGTAACGTGTACAAGTCCGGTTAGCAATGAAATTTTTGTGGCTACAAGCTGAAAGAAAGACAAAATCCAAAGTAGTGTGCCATGATTACTCAAGCCTGTCCACGTGCAAGAACTGGTTGACGACACTTACCGCGTTACGTCTGGGAGCCACTGGGCCGTTAGGCTGGGCCACTCCAGTGCGTGTGTCATTACGAGGTCATAGAGAAAAGGAGTGTTCTTCTTCCATATCTTGTACTCCTCATTGATCACCCTCTCTTCAACTGCACAGACAGCACGTTACCTCAACACTGGCCGTATGACAATGGAACAGTTTAGTCTGAAGTAAGCAGCATCATGAGCGATTAGCCTGGCATGTACTGTCGACCGCAAAAGTTTGCGGGATGTGCAGCGCGTGGCCGAGCAACGGAACACTGCATTGCTGCGTCACCTACCGTGATGCAGCGGGTTTTGAGGCTATCGGCCTCGGCGATTCGCGACGGCGCGTTTAGACAATGTGCCGTTGCCGGATCTAATCGCGGAGGCTGCGGCCGATAGCCTCAACCCCCGCCGCATCACGGTAGGTGACGCAGCAATGCAGTTTTACGTCGCTCGGCCACGCGCTGCACATCCCGCAAACTTTTGCGGCCGACAGTACCAAACACACTGTTACATGTAAAGCTTGGTTTAGATATTTTGCGACTTCAGCCTAACCTAAACTAACTATATAAACCCTGCTTTAGACAGGCAAGTTACTTCATTTGCATTTAGCAAAGAGGTTGCAGTGGAATGGAACCAATCGGCATGGATTGCTGGCCATTCTAGAAATGTGAACAGTAAAACACATTTTCAGTAGCATATTCCAACCACACTATCACATGTAAACCCTGGTTTAGATATTTGCATAATAATGTAATTGTTGGAGTTTTAAGTCTCAAAAACAAAATACAATTATGAGAATGCCGTAGTAGAGGGGCTCCAGAAATTTTGAGTGTCTGGTGTTCTTTAACGTGCACCTAAATCCAAATACACGGGCCTGTAGCATTTCGCCTCTATCGAAATGCAGCCGCTGTGGCCGATATTCGATCCCGCGACCTTCGGGTTAGCAGTCAAGCGCCATAACCACTAGACAACGGCTGTGGGGTTTAGATATTTGCGTTTTCAACCTAACCTTACCATATAAACCCTGCCTTAAGTAAAAGAGTTATCCCATTTGCACTTAGTAAAGAGGCAGTAGTGAAACAGAACTAATAAGCATGAATCACTAACCCTGGTCTAGGAACTTTTGCAACACATTCTCAGTGTATTGCAGGTCGATGCAAAATTGCTTTCGGCCACACACCTGACCTTTATCGAAACAACAGAACACACAGCTTGCATTTATGCAGCCCTTGTTGAAATAAATTCCACAAGGGCTTCGGCTCCAGAAAATGTGTCCCCAGCATGTAGTTCCTAACAATGATGATGTTTTTGTTAGGTTCCCCGTAAAGAGGGGGCATAAAAAAGTTTTTTGAAATAAGGTGAAATTTCACATGGCTTCCCATTCACTTATGTTAGATCTGAAGTGTGCTTTATTGGAACTAGGATGTGAAATGGACGCGTGAAGACAACGTTCTTTTTACAAAGCTGTTGCTAGTAGCAAAGCTACGTTACACCTCAGTGAGGTCTACGCGGGTCGTACTAGGGGTTTCTTTTAAGTGTCAAAACGTCGATATCAGGAGCCAAGCGCCGTAATACGACACGCCGGATTAACTTTGACTACTTAACGTGCACCCAAATATGTGCGCCCGAGCGTATCTGCATTTCACACACATCAAAATGCGCGGTAGCAATGGTCGGGAAGCGAACCCGTGCCCTCTGTGCTTAGCGGCGCAGCGCTGTCAAGCGGGTGGGGAGAATGTAAACATGAGCTAGACAGGGGCCTACCACACCAGTAAGTTGAATTTGTGAAAGCTTTTGAGTACCATAAATGCCTCAACGATAAAAAAAAAAATGAATAAGCTTTTCAAAAAAGAAAATGTAACGACGACTACGCTTTTGGAAACTACGTTATACCGAAGCATCCCGAGATTTAAGCGACTCGAGCTTATAAGACAGGCCACCACAGTCGACTCCGAGAGGTGTTCTAGAAAAATACACAAAACAGTCTACAAGGCAACCGCAACATGCGTACAATGCGAAATAATTTACACGGAGATACCTGGAAGGCGTAGCCTAACATCACCCCACGTTTCCCAAATGCGGCGTAAGCATTGAAACAATGTTCTCTCGAAATTCACCGAGCATCAGTTTTGCGAGTAACGTTTCAAATATCACACATTTTAAGCGCAATAACCTCAAAATTGAGTTGCATGGCTTCCACGCCAGCTTCCCGACCAGTCATACCAACACTGGAGTATCAGCATCTAATGTTCTTTCACTTACCGGCGTCCTTGTCTGCCATTTCTGTGCCTCGAGATGCTGCTCAACAAAACAAAACTGCGCTACAGTTGCTGATGAATGGTCCTAATTGTATCGGCGAGCCCTCCTTTTTGACAAGATTTTACAGTGAGCGCCGGCTCTTCTTGAAGCGAGACAATGCCGGCTGACATGCGCATACCCTCGCCGACTCGCGCCAAATCCGCGAAATCGCAATCGCGATTGGCTGATTGGCGCGAAGTTGCCACTTTATCGCATCGGTTAATCTATTCTAGTAAAAAAATGAAGAAGTTGTTTAATTTTGCGACCCAATCCATGGCGTTTGTCTTCGTCACAAATTTGTTCGTACGACAACTGCGACTAAAAAGATACAAATGAATTATTTTACTACGGCCGAACGTCGGCACGGAGTGGGCATGGTTGGCATGGTAGACGACGAAGGATGGGTTAGTCGCGCGGTGCTCGTTTTCGCGTCGTAAAATTCGCACGGAAGGCTAAACTGGTCACCGACTCCATGGCGGTTGAGGTACGAGGCGTTCTTTTTGCAGTCGCCCCCCGAGTCCCTGGTGCCCTGTACCTCCCGATAGCGTGCGTAGCGGCCGAAATAGCCGGCAGAGACCGGATATCTAGGCCTACTATTTTTGTCGTGTTTGGCTCGTAATTGCCGTCAAGCAGGGGCCCAGGCGGTTCCGTTGCAGTTCGACGTGTGTCGTTTTCGTGTTCGCACCTACGCGAATTAAGAACGTCGGCGCTAGAGCAGCTGGCAGCCGATCGCTCGGGGTGGATTTCTGACCGCTCGCGGTGTTCTCTTATTTTTGCGTTATTTTTCGAAACTGGTCGAACAGATCGCCAGATGTCCCGACCCCACTGCCTCTTTCAGGGATGCTGACAGCGAGTCTTTGATCGCGCACTCGTGCCGTTACAAGCACGCAAGCTGTCAGCCGCGATGGAGAACCCAGGGCTGAAACTGACCGATGCCGAACAGCGCTATTTCGGCGAGCTCTTCTCTGCCTACGACGTCGATGGCCAAGAGAAAATATCTGGTTCCAAGGCGTCCGAGCTGCTACTGGCGACACAGCTACCAACCGAAACACTGCAGCAGGTAGGTGGCCTTTTTTGACACCATTTTTGTTTGTTTGTTGATAAACGTTGCGATTGAGAAATACTCGTTTGGTCAATGACCCGCCTGGTCACTTCGCCATCGCATAATCAAGCGTGATCCAAGGCCGGCTATCTCGTGCCGATAAGTCTGTTCTCGTTTTTCTTTTTTTTCCGGATGGAATATCAGCCAAAATGCTTCCTTTCTGTCGGCCCTGCGTGTTTCTTGTTGCATTGTAAGGCTACACTCGCGCGCTGGCGGTGTCTCGCTGCGCTGGCATTGACAGCTGTCGACGCAGCAGCGTCAGGTCTTCCGCGGATTGCATTTGCATTCGCTGCTGCCGCTTGTCGAGCTTGCTCAGCCAGCCGAACTGTTTCGCGTCACTAGCTGCTGGCATCGGAAACGCAAGCCTTGGTGCGTATTACGAGTTCTTTTTCAGTTGCTTCCAAGGTTTCGTTTGTTTACTTTCCCAGTAGGCACGTTAACTAATGCGTGGTTAGCTTGTTCAGCACTCTAGTAGTATCGATAAAGTACTGTACTTCACATTATTCTCGCCTCTTCGTCTTGCGTATTTGTAGCGCTGTGTTAGGCACTGTTACGCGCAGTCAGTAGACATTAGAAGACACTAAGTAAAACGCAATTCCTGTGCTTTGTTTTTCTACTAACTTCTTGCGTAACAATGCTAGCCACTACGAATGCAAAGATGGAGCTACACCATCTAGACCCATTTTAAGCTCCACTTGCTTTCATGCTTGTTGTTGCTCTGTTTTTCGTTGTCGATGGATCAAGGAACATTTGCCTTGAATTGATTGATAGAGGCTGCCCTGTGCACTAACGAATTGAGGATTGACGTATTTTTGTATGTACACTCAGGCACAAAAGTGTACAGACCGCGGCATTCAAAGGAACGTTGCATTTTCCAAGAAGTATGCGACCATCACCAGCAAAATTGTACCGCACGATGTTGTTCGCACAAGCAGGTGCATGCTCCAAGTATGTATGCCAGGCTTCCTTCAAGGCTGTTGACATTTTTCAGGTGCACGATAAAAGACGGTAGGCGTGCAAACATGGACGCAAGAAAAGATGTCAAGACAACATAAACGTGGTTTCTGTTGCCTTGAGCTCATCTCTTCTGTCTGTTTCTGCAAGTCTACCTTCTTTTATCATGAATTCTTTGCCAACTAGCTCAACTTTTGGTCATTCTAAGTTGTTCTCGGGTACAGCAATCTCTTGACTCTTGCAGCAAAATGTAGGCGGTATCTTGTATATTTGAGCAGGAAGCATCATCTCTTTTCTGAAGTGAAGATGCGGCATTGAATACGCTGTTTCACTTCCTTGCAGGAAACCTAACATCATTATTTTACGTACGTATACAAGTCCAACAAATTCGGTCGACTTATATCTTAGCGTTAAACCAATAGTTCTAGAGCTGGGTAAATCTAAAAGCTTGTTGCATGGGTGTTGTCGAATGCGTCTTGAATGCATGCAGCTCTGATAATGTCAGTCCTATGCCAAAAACATAATGCATTATTACTTCATAGATTCACGTGGCATGCTTTCTATTTATTTCGGGGTCACCAATGTAGGTGTCGCTGAAACTTCCTCCAGCCTCCGTGCTATTTCCTGCGAAGTATATAAAAAAATATATTAGGTACTTACAGCACAAACATTAGCCTGACTATCAATTGGGAACCAATTATGGTTCCTTGTGCCCTTAGAATGTTATCCCATCGTCTGTTTTTGATTGCATTCCTGGAAAGGGGGGAAACGAATTGCAATAACCTTAACCCTTGTCTTCTTAAAATATGCAGCAAGCCAACCAAATTTTCTAGATTAGTTGTCGTGTTTTAATCTTGAATGTATTTGATCTGAACCTGAGCTCGAAATGTCGCATGTCACACACCCTCGAGCAGATTAAATACTTAGCTCTCTGATATTAGCGCTGACATGGCGGTATGGGCGTCACCAATATGCATGATGTGCTATGAATAGAACCTCTGCGCACTGTCTGCTTAGCAAGGGCCTTGTTTTTTTTTTATGATTGTTTCTCCGTTGAATTTATCAGCTGTGGAGTTGGGGCTTCCTGTGTTTAGCCACTGCTTTTCAGGCTTCCTCTGACCTCAGTGCTTTATCTGGAATGTGACTTAAGTGCACAATTTGTTGAATCGTTTCCTTGTTTTGAATAACAGCTGTAGTTCATTACAGTTACGCCAGTGTTTTATCGTTGGGTGTATATAGGGGTTACCAAGGTTTCTTTGTTTCAGTGGCAGCATCCTGCCATATTAATAAAGGTGGTAAATTGATTGATTGAATAATGTGGAAGAAAACTTTTGCGGTAAAGGGTGTCATGACGAGGTGGCCCGCAAGTGTGTTTCTGCAAGCGGGTACGACATGACAAAAATAAAATGCTTTGGCTCTATGCTCCTGTGGTTCTAGCATTGAAGGAACATGTGGGTTGCAAAATGCACATATTTAGTAGGCAATGGGGGGAAAGTTTTCTTGTCACTGCAGAGCCAGTATGTGAAGAATAGCATATGTGCAGTAGAGAGTGTCATGGTGTAACATTTCTTCACAAACTTCCACTGCTTTGTGATGGTCATAATGTTGTGAAGTTGGAGAAAACAGAAGTCGCACTTTACTGTCAGTGATAAAACAAACACTAAAGGGTTTAAACAGGCAAGAGCATTAATTAGTTGGGGATTAGTTCTGGCATGTGATAGGGCACTCATGGACTAGGAATTGGGTAGACTGACATTTGCCATAATCTTTGTCCACTTGAAAACTATCCTTCCCAAATGGGTAATATGTGGTTTGACAGGTCTGCCACTGTGACTTCTACCCAGTGTAGTGGTTTAGTGGCTGCAGCGTCAAGCTGCTAAACGTAAGGACACTGGTTCAATTCACACCATAAATTCATTTTGATGGGGGTTTAATGCAAAAACTTCCATGTGTTTAGATTCATGTGCACATTAAAGAAAACCAGGTGGTCAAAATTATTCAGAGTCCCCCCACTACAGCGTGCTACATAATCATGCTGTGTGTTTCAGCACATAAAACCCCAGAACTTTATGTATATATTTTGTCACTGTGGCTTTTTGCTGTGGAGCGCAAGGCTGCAGGTTCGATCCTAGGCTGCCATGCCATTGGTGGCTTAATGCAAATCCTCTATTTTGTTTTGGTCAATGTTAAAGAACGATAGGTGGTTGAAATTAATCTAGTGGCCTTGCACTGATGTCATCTCTAGTATCCTAGTGTGCAACATCAGAATGCTAAACCTCATAATTTTTTGCTTTCATCGGACTTCTCAAAGTTTCTGACAGTGCCTGTCGAGTTTGATGGGACATGTGGTTCTCGTGCCTTTTCGAAAGCGGCGTTGGTCAATTTCTCGCCCAGATAACCGAGCTGTGTGGTGCCAAACGCCTGGGCCACTTTGGTCGTCCCCAGTTCTACCTGGCCATGAAACTGATCGCGGCCGCACAGGCTGGCCTTCCCCTCAAGATGGACACCTTCTCTTCGGGTGAGTATAGAGTGTTTGGAACTGCAGTCCAGATTGTCGTTTGTGTCAAGTGATACTCGGAGGCTTTATTGTGACAGTGGCTGGGTTATTTGTGGTGGCGTGCATTGATGACTCGTGTCTCATAGTAAAGAGGGTGAACATTAAAGGGTCCCTTGAACACTTTTCCAACTAATCATTGAAAGACTTCAGTAAAGGAGGCGATTGCCTCATGAATCGACTGCTGCAAAAATTTCTAGAATCCGTCAAGCACAAGCTGAGTTACTGGGATTTGTCGCACGCTATAAGCGCTTTCTCTCTTCTCTTGTCCCGACGAGCTTGCTGGAAGCTCAACAGGGAGGGATGGCACTAGAGAAAGAAGCTACATCACGCGCACATCATGCCCTTCAGCATTTTCTTTTCTCTTTTTTTTTTCTTCTTTAAATACATGGCCCACTTTCAGTGTGATTGCGAGTGAGCATGTCGCGCCATCCCGTGGTGGCCACAGTATCTGTGCAGCTCACGATGCTCAAACGAGCCAATGGCTGTGGAGTTCGTGTTTATGGTGCGGTCATTTGGATTTATGGCATCATTTGTCGAGAGAAGTGTGATTTCTAGCTGACTTTGAGAATTGTAAATTCCATGCCGCGCGCTCCGCTATGATGTTTGGCTCTTGTGTTCTCAGGACCTTCCACTACCAATCGGCAATGTTTTTTGGCCATGCTCGAAGTGTTGCAGGGCCCCTTTAACATGCGAGAAAGAGCTGTAGCCAATAATCATAGTTAAAAAAATTTTTCTTCAATGTAAGTAACAGCTTCGTGGCTACATTCTCCCACTGAAGATGAGATCACAATGTTCGCTTTCCAGCCATGGTGGGAAGCAACGGTGCAAGCAAATATAACGGCCGAATGGGTGTTAATTCAAAGTCTCATATATTTGGGAACGAAGTTTTGGAATTCACAGCATCTGCAAAATTTATCTGTTTTTAGCATAGCTTTGTGTCAGAGTAGGATTAATTATTACATTACATTGGTCATACTGAAGCTGTGCCTGCTCCAGCTGTGGTAGGTTAGTGGCTGTGGCATTTCACCGCTAAACATTAGGGTGTGGGTTCAATTCTCAGTCATGATGGTCACATTTCGATGGGAATGAAATACAAGAACGCTTGTATACTTAGGGTGCGCACATTAAAGAACCCGAGGCAGTCAAAATCAATCTGGGTGATTTTGGCATTTTAAGAATGTTTAGGTACGTAGACGACTTCTTAGTTTTTTTAGATAGATCAGTTTTTGAAACTGTGGTGAGCTGTCGCGTACAATGTTTGGACTGTACCAACCCTATCATCACGGGGATTCTTGCATCTTTTAATCAGTGTTTTAAGCCGCTCAGATTTACCATGGAATTTCCTGAACAGCTCAGCATTAGGTTTTTAGATTTGAGGCTGCATTTTTAAAGATGAGCACGTTTATTGGGTCTATGAACCGAGAACAAACAAGCCGCCCTTAAAATACTCATCTGTGCACTCAAAGCTTATAAAAAGAAACGTTGTGCTTTCTTTTTTGTCAAATGCTCTCTGCAAGTCGTGCTTTCACTTGGTGGATGAAAGCCTCCAAAAATAAGTGGCACGTTTGGAGGCAGCAGGCTATCCGAGGCAAGTCATTGTCTCAGTCGCTGAGGGCCTGCATCAAAAAAGGAAGTCTGTCTCACGTCTGAGTAAAGAGCAGAGAGCGGAACTTGAGAAAACCTCAAAAGAAAATCGAGCCAAAGAAAAGGTGGCTGTAATCCCATACCTTCACAAATTTTCTCACAATTTAAAGAAGGTCAGGCAGCATTCTGGAGTAAAGGTCATGTTTTCAGCACCAAACAAGCTTTTGAGTTTGTGTAAGTTGAGCTGTCCAACAAGGAAGCGAAAACCTGTTTGCTCCATCAGACACAAAAACGCTTACGTACCTTGCCCAAGAGGCGTTTACAAAATTCCTCTTTCATGTGAAGGCATTATGTAGGCCAGACTGGCAGAGGCCTCAACGTTCACCTGCTTGAGCATAACAAAATCGGGAACACTGCCATTGACGGACACCTCGCCGCCCATTGTAAGAAGTGTGACACGAAGCCGCAGTGCGTTCCTCTGTTCAATCAGACAGTTGTTCTGTATCGGCACTGTGACAAAACGATTAGAGAAATCGTAGAGGCATCAGAGATAGCTAGGGCAGGTAACAGATGTGTCAGCACTCCGTCTGTCCTTTTATCTGTGAAAGAGCATAAACTCTTGGCATAGACACGTGTCCATTACCTCCTTTCTTTTCTTTTCTTTATTGTAGCTTCAAAGGGTGCTTATATATGCTCTCTTTCTGTAGTAAAACCTCAGTTGATAGTGAGCGCTTGTCCTGGTCTTTTTCTTGTCCTGTGCTCTTGATTGCGCTATGGTTTCTGAAGAACGATGAACCACCAATATGCCCAAATGTTCTTCCCGCTCCCAAGGTGGCATGTCTCGTCATCATATTGTATCTTGGGAATACAGTAGAACCCCGCTGATACGTTTTTGAAGGGACCGTAGGAAATAAACGTAAGAGACGGGAAACACAAGAGCCGGAAAACAGGAAAAACGACAAAATATTTAGTGATACAGAATTTTATTTCAGTGCTTGCGAGCAGCACGAAAATTGGCGCGTTCAGCCACGATCTAGTCGACGGATAGAAATACAGAGCTGGGGACGGCCTCATCCACAGAAATGTAATCAACATATGTGATTTTTTTAACACCAACAGCTGTAGGCATGAAAGAACTAAGCACACGCAATCACAACCAGCGCGGCAAGTCTGACCGCGAACCGCGCGCTCGAGTCACGACCATGTGAGCATGTGAGCTCCAACCAGCTCGAACTGCTCCCGTCCTCCGACAAGTGACGATGATGATGAGTCTACGCCAACGCGATGGCAGAAGTGAATGCCAATCTCAAAGGCCTTGCTTTTGCAAGCAATTACGTCATAGACGCCATGTTTGTGCAATACAAATCTCAAAGGCTATGCTTATTTTAATAGTAAACGCCAATCTCGAAGGCCTTGCTTTTGCGAGCATTACGTCACAGACGCCATCTTTGCAATACGAATCTCGAAGGCGATGCTTTTGTTTGCATCAATCGAAACATCCTGTTGCTTGCGCCTCTCACGTGGCTAATGCTATGGTCAAACCAGGCCAAGCTGCGTGAAAATGCACCGTGGCCGCTCTCTTCGGTAGTCACTCGGTCGACTCCGAGCGCACTTCGCGAAGTATCATACGGGAACGGTCCGACAGTCCGACGTAATGGCCGGGAAAACGCAGCAGTGAGGAACGTAACAGCGGGGTTCTACTGTACAAAAACTCTGCACATAATTTTTACACTTTGTGTTCACATCTAGGCTGTGAGAAATAAAGCTTTCTTTATTTCACTATCTTCAGCCTGCAAAATTTTTTTCATGATTTACCTTTGTTGAGGTTGACAGTAAAAATGAAGCGCGTTCTAAGAATTTATTAAATTTCGTCAATCAATTCAGAACACTGCTGTTTGTGCTCCTGCCTAACACTAGTCTGAGATACGAAGGCAAAGAAGGTGATGGGACAACATGTTTAAAAGCAGTTACCTACTAGCATTATTAGACATGTACATTCGGTTTTCGTTTCAGGCGTAGAAGTTCCCCTCCCGAGGTTTCATCGGCCCAATGACCACGGTGAGTTATAACGTTGATGCTTAGTAACTTCATTTTATTATTATTATTTTTTTGTATCATTGAAGATTGATCGCATTGTGCCATTAAGAGCAAAAAACAGAGGTTCACAAATTTTCTGTCACCACTCCTTTAAACTGTGATATTTTATGTTAGCATAGAGGAGAACAAGAATGGGGATTAAAGCGAAAATGGGGACAGGGGATATTCTAGTTAAGATATGGGGAAGAAATTGTGTTATGGCAGCCCATGCTATGCAAAAAGGTAAAATGCTAACTTAAGTTGAGGATGGCAGGAACCTGGGTGGGGTCCGCATGCACGCGTGGGATCAAGCAACCCTGCTTTTGCTCGTTTAATTTATCATGTCTACTGCTTTTGGTGCCATGCAAAGAAATTGAATGACACTGCCAGCTGGCGCGGACGTTTACACGTCTTCCTTTGCCTACCGACCTAACCAAAAGGCTGTGATGACAGTGTTCAGCTACACACGAAACACTCAATTTTGATCTCTGGCTGCTGCAGTGGCATTCCAGTGAGGGCAGTATGTAAAGATGCGTAGTATTTCGCAGGATTAATTAATTCACTGTGGCGTCGCTCGTGCCCTGCTTTAGGACAGTCATGTACTGCACTTTATCCTTTCAAGTTTATGATGTTTCTTAAAAGTGCTGCATGTTGCATTTCAGCCCTTCTTGTCGTTCTTTATTACATAGTGCTCGGTTTTTGTGTAGTTTTTTCTTTTGTCGTCGATTGATTGCATAATGTACAGTACTGACGGACTAAGCGTGACATTTTCTTTTTACTATAATGACTGCTATGAGCAATTGCATGTGATAATCACATTGTGCCGCTGCAAATCTTGCCGCTAAAGGTAATGTTGGCTCTGATTTAAGTGCCCAAGCAAAATTTATGCCGATATGACACAGACTGTAGATGCTGGAAATGAATGTACAAGCATTTCTTAACCCTAAGTTTTCACGTTTCAATCCGTGAGTACTGTACTTTAATGGCACTCCTGCTTAAACCCTGGCGTTCAGTCTGGCGGTAACCAATAAAGTAAACTGCCTCGTTTGATTTGGTTTTGACTGTTCCTCTGTCGTCCAGCTGGCCACCCAACTCAACTGCCACCTCCACCATCGAAGATCCACAACAAGGCTACCAGGCAGCCCAGCCTGAAGGAGCTTGAGCTGTCACCGCAGCATCAGGTGCTTGTCTTTGTGCATATTATAGCAGCTTGTGCATGAGGGCAAGAGAAAGGGGCAGCGTGACGCTTTGTGCTGACGGGCACCACTTGAGTGCACTATGCCATGCTCGCCGCAGCAGAAATCTAACCTCCTCATGGCAGTTAAATGGACCGTAAAGAGAAAACCAATTACATTCTTGTAATCACCTTTCTACAATAGTACCAAAAAACACTACTCTAACTGCAGGAATATGTCTGGAAGGCCGGTAAACATGCAAGATAAAATGCAGGTAGCAGCACCGCCTTCAAGTTTTTACATTCCACCTTGCCGTGACATCATAAATTTTGATAGTGTCTGACATAACTCTACAGGACGTTGCCAAGGACCTCTTGAGCTTGGAGTAATAACTCATAATAAAGAAAAGGCCCTACATTCACTTTGGTGCTGCAATTGTTTGCTACAGACCATATCGTTTTCAAATTACATGGAATATTTCTGGTAGTCGTGATAAATTCACACAATCTTGCTGTATCTCAGTTCTCTTTAGCTTTGTGCTCTGCCTGAACGTGCGAGTATTGTAATGAAGTCTTCTCTGCGGTGCAGCCGTACGGCCCAGCTGCGGCTGGCTACCCCCAGGTGCCCCCGAGAGAATCACGGGACTCCTCCCCCGAGGTGCACACAGGCTCTGACAAGACGTGGACCAAATTTAACCAGACAGGTGCGGTTATTATTCCATTTTCAAAAACCTTAAACAGCGCAGTTCTATAAACTGGCGTTGCTGCTTTTGTAATATGATTGCAAAGTGAATGACCATGGCCCGGGCAGCTTGAGTTTTTAACGTTTTTCTAGGAATTATAGATCCAGTGCTCTGCTGTTACGACTGTCCATACAACCTTGCTATGCAAAATTACCATAGGCCCACCGTGCATATGCTTGAACTTCATATGATTTTAGCATAAAGGAATGGGTGATGTGTTAACCATTTTCCGTAACAGGACACAGGACTTTGTACAGACCACATGACCGGTGGTCGTTTCTCTTGGGGACATTAATCGTAATGCCTGTGTGCATGACAGCGGAATTTCTGAACGGGATGGAAGCTCTAGCGAACCTAGAGACTTGATGTCATGAGAAGTTGAGCGAGGAATGATGCTGAACCCAATGCTTTGACAAGGAAACTTGGTATTTTAAACAAACAAGTTGGGGTCACTTAACGTACCCAGACGGTTATATGCTTTCAGTTCAGCTTATTTCACTTAAGGGCCTCCCAAAGGAGGCATTGCATAAGGGGTGGGTTTACAATTTCTGACAATTTACACATCAGTTAATTTCATATTGATTAATTGAATGACATTGAAACAAGGACGGGCAGGTAATGGCGGCAATGTCAGCAGGAAGGCCGTTCCAGTCATTGGCAATTCGTGGGATGAACGAGTCAGGCTATGACCTGCAAAGTGTCATTTTTTGTGGCGCGTGAGAGGTGGGTGGCGCAGTGCTACAGTTGGTACAGCTTCGAAAGTGTGTATTGTTTTTGCATAATGAAGAGCCACAGTACGAGTGCTATAAAGGGTCTTCCTGGCTGTGCTTGCCAGGTGACGGGCAGCTAAACTGGAGCCACTTCGAGGAGCACCGGCAGCTACTGGGCAACGAGGAGGACAGCAGCGACCGGCATTCGAGCGACGAGGACCACGACGTCTGGAGCATCGCGGATGACCAGCGTGACTACTACACCAACCAGTTTCAGCTCATGCAACCCGACCTGCGGGGAAAGATCACCGGTCAGTGCTTGAATGAAAAATTGGAGGCGAACCCTATTCTTTGACTTGGGTGCCCGGTAGCGGCATACACACGTTGCTGTTCGTGTTCTGTGATGTATTCCTTTGGTTAGTTGCACTGCCGAAGCGGATCTCGGAGGCCACGTAGAAAGAAGCACGTGGTTGAGATCTGCTTCACCAGGGGCCACAATGATCCCAGCTGCTCGTGAGAAAACCGTGTGTTCTTTCAGTGAACCCATTATATTAATTTTTATTAATTATCATGACAGTTAATTGGCCCTTATTGTAAGTTTTGTATTCAGTTGGCCAAACTTTTTTTTCCACACTGCGCTTAGTTTTTAGTTTCTTTCCTTTGTTTCCATGATAAGCTAGTACATGGGTGCTTTGCAGTGCAGTTAAGTTTGCGTTTGCTTTTTTTCATTGCACTGTCACGCACTTGTGTCTATAATTATGTAAAGTACATTGACACAATTATACTATCCTGGCAGTGTTAAGAATTCTTTTATGCAGTACTTGCTGTCATGCTTTGCAACTTGCTGTTTTTATTGCTTAATTGTTAATTTCTTTTTTCACTGTTATTTTCTTTTTTCTAAATCTGCATCAGTCTTTAACATGGAAATCTCTTGGCTGTGTGACGATTCGTGAGCCCTTGGATGCGTACAGTATGTTATATGTTGAATTGTTCCATATGCCCCCCTCACCTTATGTTTCTTCGGGGTACCATGAGGTATGCCTAAATAAAACAGTAAATAAACTTATGCTCCAATATATATATCCGATATAACTCCTAACATGGGCCAGAACCATTTAGAAGACTTTTTTTTGAGTATTCTGAAAAGCAGAAGTAAGTGCTCGACCGGAAGGCCTTTGAAGCGCAACTTCAGTGGCACTCGTGCCACTAAAGTTGGGTGACCATGTGAAGCCTATTACAGATGTGTAGAATATGAGCAGACAAAATGACGAGCGAAGTGTTGCACAAAGACGTCTGCAGACGATGTTTTCTTTTTTCACAGAGTAACAGACAAACGGGCAGGAGCATTTAGGGACGATGCTTACGCATCGTGTACGATATTTGACTTGTCGAGTGTTGATCGTGAATTGTGCTTACTGCTATGCTGTATTATAAGTAGGGGTGTGCGAATATTCGACATTTCGAATATTTTTCGAAAAGTGTTTGCTATTCGATTCGCACTGGAATTTTACTATTCGAACTATTCGAACTTCCCAAAAACAAATGCAGTCAGCGTCCGATTGAAAGTGACCCCTTCAGATTTTTAATATGCTTCACCTCACTACATTCTTGTATTGCGGCAAAGCTGCCTTTCAAGCTCCGTTACGGTCGGACTTTGCCAAGACAACGTCCGATTGGAAGTGGTCCCTAGATTTTCAATATGCTTCACCTCATCATACCCCGGTATTGCGGCAAAGCTGCCTTTCAAGCTCTGCTATGGTCGCAAATGTACTAACTCAAGAAAACGCTGGTTCCACCATGGAAATGAAAGATGTGGCAGAGGTTGGGGCTCAATTAATGCTGTTTTGGACCTGAAATTTGGGCAGGAAGTCCGAAAAATTGGAAGCCGAAGCTTTTTAGAATACAAATTTTCAGATGTTCTTATATATCGACGTCTTCGAGGCAGATTTGGAACTCCGGACTTGAAGGGAGCACACCCTTGTCCGCCATCAGTTGGGCTTCCACAGAAGTTGAAACAGGAGGAGAGGCTGAGGAAATGGCATCTTTGCCTATCATGTGTAAAGTGTTGTCGGCAACAGGTTGGTTGCGCCAAATCATGTACATAAATATAATTTGACCTCTACATTGCCTCATTCTTGATAAGACAACTATGAAACAGCAACTTGCCAGTGCTTCATCAACCTAGTGAAAAGAAACACTTTCATGTTGCTATCTCATAAGAATATGCTTAGGAATCCTCTCTAACTTTTTTTCTGCAATTTCGCTTTGAAGTATTCGAAAGATATTCGAGAAATATTTGAAAAATATTCTATTCGATTCGCACTCACACTTCAATATTCGAATTCGCTTTGCACCCAGAATTTTGCTATTCGCACAGCTCTAATTATAAGCAACATGCCCTTTTCTGTTTGCTTGACTTAGTTAGGGCTGCTTTTACCTCTCATGCTGTCTTCATTTATTGAATGGGGTTTGAAAGTTTTTCTTTGATTAATCAGTCACTAGAAATTTGCAGGTAGTTTGACGAATGTAAAAGCTCAGTACATGTTTATAGCATTTATGATATCTCGAAAACTTTGGTTTGTTTGACCACATTTCAAACGCATCAAAAGTTCACGGGTACTTGGTAAAACAAGCGAGGATTGTTCGGGAGATTTCGTTTATCTTGCCAGTGTCTTGCCAGCAGTCTGGTTTGGAATGTTTTTCAGGTGCTATTGCCAAGGAGTTCTTTGAGAAGTCCAAGCTTCCTGTTCATGAGCTATCCAAGATATGGTAAGGAAACTTCAGAGTGCTGCAAAATATCTTTTCTTGTGATGTACTACCAGCAGATGTAAGAGTTGTTTTTGGTAGAATAACAAGTAGTGCCAGGCACACACTTTGCTTTGGTAATGCGCGAGATCTTTCGTTCCATTTAATAGACTGGACTTGTGGCGTTAAATTGCATGAATATTGTAAAACTTATTATCCAGTGATTTAATTCACGAAAAGCTGCTTATAGTACTTGTCAAACTTTAATTGGTACTCTTATTTGCAACCACTACAAATGTGAACACGAACATTACAGTGTTGGAAGCATTACGATTGCTACCATGACAGTACACAATTTTACAGCATTAAATGGAAGGCGTATGCACACGTAAAAATATTCGCATTAATTATTAGCACCTGCATTCCTTGCACAGCATAAAATGTGACTGGTCTTCATCTTATATTTCTGCGCCTTGTACGTGAGAAATCCAGGCACTATAAACTTTGCCGATTGGTAGCTTTACAGGATTCCCGTACCCTTACATCATTTACTGCTACTTAGAAATGTGTGAGTGATGCATGGCTGATGTGTGCAGGCAACTGTCCGATGTGGACAAGGACGGTGCCTTGAGCATCGAGGAGTTCTGCACTGCCATGCACCTGGTGGTGCTGCGAAGGAACAACATTGAGCTTCCAGAGACCCTGCCACCTTGTCTGATCCCCAAGGTGCCCACCACCAAGGGTGTGGACGGTAAGACATGGGCACGACCATGTGCATTCCTGGTATGGTCAAAAAAAACTTGGAAAAAAGTTGCATTTGATACGGGAAGGCCTCAGTTGTGACTCATACTTGTTATAAGCATATGCACTGATTTTAGGGAAGGCAGAAAAAAAGGTACGGAAACTCCTAGGAGGAATTCTTCAATAAGACTCTCAGACGGAAATCTCTTAAATTGAACAGCAGCTCCTAATATGATTGGTTTCATACTTGGATTCTGCACTCCTGTTAAACGGAACACATTTTCCTGCTCCCTTCAGGCTGTGTTTAACGAGAGTCTACTGTAGTGTATAATACGTTGTGGCTGCAATCATCGCAGCGCTTATGGAGACTTCTGACTTGACATCTCATGGAAAAGTCCTAGGACTTTTTTTAAGGTTTTACGGTGTCCTCGCTTTGGTACAGCGATTAACGGGGCTAGTTGTTGAATGTTCATGGTTGTGAATCGCACACGAGAGAAATTCTTTGAGAAACTATCGTTGCTGAGGAAAACATGCAAACCACCTGAAAGTGCTTGCTTGCACGTGTGCCGTCCTCAAGTGTTTTTTTATTCTGCTTGATCACGTATGAGCTTATGGCGTAATGGTTTAGAGCATTTGATCTTTTTCACTGGATGGCCCTGAGCTCAAATTCGGCTGTCAAGATGTTTTTTTAATATTACTTACATTAATGAGAACTAACAGACAATAATGCCAAGGGAAGTATAGGGGATGTTATATGTAGTAATTATGATATAAATGTGAAGAAAGTAAAGTGGACGAAAAGATTACTTGCCGCCGGCAGGGACCGAGCCTGCAACTTTTGAAGCTTGCAGGCCCGGTCCCTGCCAATTGTCTTTGTCTTTGTGAGACAATTAATATTGTCTCACAAAGAAAAACGAGGCCTTGAAGTTCCCAATATAACTTATAGTCGTACAGCATTGTCATGTGTACTCCCATAAGACCCCGTACATACCTATGAACCGCAATGTGTTGCATCACAGACGTACAGTTTGCTTAGGGAAATATCTACAATGTCTGCGCATAAAAAGAAATTGTGGTCAGGTCTGTTCTAAGGAAACCCAAGGTTCTAGGCCTCTAACATGCCTGGAAAGGGTCTTTGGTTGATCTTGACAGATGGCAGCATGAACGTCGAGTGACAGCGAAAGAAGACCCGCATAGTTCGTAAGTGAAATTTTATTTCAGAAGAAAAGGGGACAAGCATCACAAGATATTCTGCATGCTTGCTGTGAGCTAACAAGTGGGACAAGGCAAACAGCAGCGAATAAATGAGTGTACAAGCTCAGTGTACAAGGCATGGGTCACACTATTGACAGTCAGAATCATGTTCATTTTCTGAGGAGCATTTGAGAGCCTACTAAGGCAGACTTGCTAATTCTATTTTACGTGAAATGCTTTCATGACAAGGCACGCACCGTTTACTTCACATCTGCTTTCCCACTTAAGCTTGTCTTCGACCGAGTACTTTCACTCGTTTGTCGCTGTGATGGGACAGTAGCTTATGACACTGCACAGAACAGTGTTGGCTTCTTCACCTCATCTTTCTCTCTCTCTTGAGTAATAACGTACAATGCTCGGGGATCGAAACGTGACATCAAAACATTTAGTATGACTGGTATGTGGAATTGCTCGAGAACTGTGCCATGTTGCTACGAATCTGGCCGCTAAAGGTAATGATTGCCTTGGTGTACACTAAGAACTCTATATAATGAACACAGATATAACGAATTATAGGTTATAACGAAGTAAATGAGGAATAGTCTTGTCATAGCTACAGTGTTACAAATAACCATTTGTGACGAATTTTTGGATATAACAAAGTTATTTTCGTGGCAGATGTGACTTTGTTATAATGAGGCTTGAGTGTAATTGTTCAAGTTGAAATTACACCAACATTACACAAAACGGAAGACTGTGCAAACGAAATTATGTGCATTACTTAGCCCTAAATTGCTGCATTTCAATCACTGAGCACTGTACCTACTAGCTACCAGTATCGGGGAACTTCGGTGAAATTTCGGGGAAATTTCGATTCCTTTTCTTTTCCTTATTTAGTCGTGGACGCAACTGCCTACCCGATGCCGCCGCATCCCGTCACTCAGCCGGTGCGCATAGCCAGCCCCAAAGGCCACACGCCGCCCCCTTCAAAAGAACCACTCTCACCTCAGAACAAAGAAGTGAGCCTGCATTTTTTTTCACCATCACGTCAATCGCTTGCAATGAGGCATGAAAACGAAAGTGTTCATCTACTGTGATAACCACGCATGGTGTAGACAGTTTGGAAACTGACACTTTTGAAATGTTTTTTTCATGTATGCATGAGAAGTTCAAGACATAACGTACAATCGCACAAATTAGTCCACCTCTAGAAACAGTGAATGAGCTTTTTCATCTAGAAGACTTGGGTCGTGAAAATGAAATCCACAAATAAAAATGGGTTGCCACGCACATGGCAGGTTCTCTCGGGATATGAAGGCAGGTTACCATGAATTTTGAAAGAAATCCATACGTGCAATTAGCGCGTTGTGCCAGCGTTCGCATGTTTGGTGGAGAAACATTGAGGATAGCATTGATTATGGGAGCAGTTATGGAATGAGCAAGACATGAAGGATCGAGATACAGTATTGCATGTCATTTCAGGTTATCTGAAAGAAATTTGCAGGTATTTAGGATAGTCAGCGGAATGCAAGATTACTTATTTGAGATTACATGCTCCCGTAGATGTAATGTAGGCTCATGCTTATACCGTTCAGCATATTGTCAAGCAAAACAACCTTAATGCTACTCTACATCATGCCTAGTATGCAGCAAATTGTTTTGTTTTTCATTTTGCCTAACCGTCAGTACCACCACATTGCTCACATTCCTTTTGCTACTGTTATCATTGTAACTAATCAAAGAAACGACTAGCCACTGTTGTACAGTTATGGTATTGACTGATCATGTTGCTCATTTGATTAACGGATCATGTTGTTATTTGTAATTGGAAACGTCCTAGTGATAACGGATTCTAACGTTTGAAACACTGTATTTTTGTAGTATGCCTATTTCTTAACTATTGTCCCAATATGTATGCCTCTTTTTGAGTTTGTTTTGCTGTAGTGCCTGCTAGCCACTTAAGGCTTCCTGTTGTGTTGTAAAGTTAACCTCGTTAAATTTGTTGCCATTGCATTTTGCTTACTAATGTATATTAGATTTATATTAGGTAATTCATTACTACTAATAGTACATATCACATCTTAGGCTCCTAAAATCATTTCTAATTTGTACAAGGGGATTTAATGACATAGTATAAAATGTAAAATGAAACTAATTAACAAAACGTTAAAATTAGCTTTCACTTTTTCTTGACTTTCCTGTAACACGTGTGCTTGAAGCATCCAGTTTGTGGGATCGTTTGTTAATTCTGGCGTCCTCATTCCCGGGATGTGTCAGTGGGTACGTGATACTACTGGATTGTGACTAGACGGCACCAGTCTTTGAACATTTGATTTTCTTTACATTCAGGTTACCATGTATTCTAGAGACATTACCGTTCAGATCATGAATCGAGATAGTCCCACCGATGGAAAGATCACGCAGTGACTGATGTGAGCATCTGTTGCCACATCCACAAGCGTGGCTTTGTCTTGATGACTTGGCTTGTCTATTGGCAGATTAAGGACGGTGTGAGCAAGCCACTGTGTATGTGTAGGCTAGCTTTTGATGTCTACTGGCTGGTGTGCGAATACATGGCCCCCAGAGATGGTTCACTCCTTTCAGCAGAGACGGATCTTGAAGGCTGTGCTTTTGCCAACTGTGTTTTGTGGAAGCTCACTCTTGTGAAAATCACCTGTCATTCGGCTTTTCCAGCTTGTGAGGAGGGCTGTTGGTTTCATTCTTACTTCTCAATGTTGCTGCTCATGGGGCACCAAGTTTTTTTGGAGATTGCGTAAATAGAAAAATTCCAACTACAGGATACCCACGCATTTAGCGACTACAGGTCTAAACACTTCTGAGGGTGTGCTTTCCGTTGCGCCATTATAAAAACTGGGTGCTTTAAAAGCGGTTGCCAACCCCATTAGAAAAGTCCTGGTGGGGCACACCCCACACTATCCCACAAAGTGCATGCATTTAACATGTGCAACCCGCTGAACGTTCTAAAAGGTTTTAGGGTTTTGTTTTCAAGTTTCTGGGCATCATGGTGCTTTGCAAGTCCATAACTCTTTCCATGTTTGAAAAAAACTGCCACGTACCCTTTTGGTGGGTGTTTGCTTGAATGCGCTCTGGCGGTTTCTGTATCGGCTTTTCATTGGGAAATTTGAACAAATATTTAAAGCTGTGCCAAATATAATGTTCTTCAACCTTTGAGGTCTTAAATTATTTTTCAGAAAAACATTCCAAATTAACAATTTTTCTTTGGTGCTCGACAGGGGCGTAGCCAGAAGGGGGGGTGACCCCCCCCCCCCTGAAAAATATTTCTGGCTATGCCCAGCTCGATGGGATCAGCACAACGAATACTAAACGCAACAGAAACATTCATGGCGACCTCGGAAAAAAAAAAATGTTACTTAGGTTTGGCGAAAGTTCACGTTTCCGCATGTCTTGCAATCGGTTTTTCTTGCGGTAGTGTAGCGGAAAATGCTATGGCATTGCAGCACAATCTGCTAATCAAGAGTACATCTAAATGCATGGACAAGCTGAGCACTTTCACACGACCTATTGGGTTAACCATTGCAATTCATCAGCCTAGCTAAGCATAGTGTGTGTCTTTGGTGTTCATTTAACTCGCATCTCTGCAGTGGTGCTTAGTTCTTAAGCCAACCGCGTTTAATATGCGTGTGTGTGTGTGTTGGCTAGCATGGCAAACAGTGCGTTTTGTCTCCCCCTCTCCCTCCCTCGGCAGTGGACCAAGTTCAGCGACTCCCCTACTAGCACTGTGTCATCTCCCAGCATGAAGCCGGTGAATTTCGATTTCTCCACGGCCTCTGTTGAACAGGTTGCTGCTTCTGTGCTTCTTTATTGGCATTAGGGGGAGTTTGCGGGGTTGAGGGGGGTGGGGGGTTGCACCGTGCAACGCTTGTTATCGTGAATGCCTCACAAATAATTTGTCAAGCGTTGCAGTGTCACGCATGTTTTTGTCTCGTTCATCTCTTTTATGCAGAGCTTTTGCCTTAAGAACTTGGCTGCTGATTCGTGAATGAACTGCACTCGCGAGCAAATATTTGGAGAGCAGGGCATCTTAGCAATGCTTTACAGTATGGAATCGCTTCAATATGTGTTGTGCATAGTTTGCATTGATTTTTTTGTACGTGCTCAATGTTGGTATATTAAAGGGACACTGAAAGCAAATAATAATTTATGCCGGAGTGAAAGGTCATTGTTTGGGAATGTCTAAAACGTCAAAGTTATGCACAGCGGTGCTTTAGTAATGAAGAAATTAAGGTAAACATAGGGCACGATTTGCACCACCAGTGGGACATTCTGGTATACTCATAGCCCGATGACGTAGAAGGCCCTTGTCACAACTAATCACTGGTACTCAAACCATCTGTTATAAAAAGGAATGTTGGAATGCATTACAAGACAAAATGAAATGCAACTTGTGCATTTCAGTTTGATTTATAGAAAAAAGAACTTGTTGCCGTTTCCCTTCTGAGTTACGTGGCTATTCGAAAAGTTCCATTTTCGCCGGGCTGTGCAGCAAAGCTCCGTCTGTTGGGCAAGAAAGGGCGAGCATTGCAAACGCTGCATCACAGGCCCATTCTCAGGAGGTGGGCAGTTTGAGTAGCGCTAAGAGTATGCAGACCACTAGAAGTTCATTTTCATCCAATCGAGCATTTCGTCGGCATAAAACGAGCACTACGAGGTTTCTGGAACTTCATTTTAACAATATGCGCAGACTTAATATTTGCTTTAGTGTCCTTAAACAGTGTACTGCATTATTTAATCCAGTAGGCTGAGTCTAAGCAGGAAAAATTATCAGCACCGAAACTTGGTCTCCAAACGTTTGCTCGCGACTGTGCCTTGAGGACCGGGACTTTCATCATGAAAAAAGCTAAAGTGTGCAGACACAGTGGAGATGACAGTTGTTCTAGATTGGGACATGATATACTAGGTCATTTAATTAGATGGCGAGATTCTCATTAATAATACATTTATCATCTGGATTGGCCAGGGCGTGTTTCTGCTTAGCTTACAAACTGCCTTTTGGATTGCTTTTAGGAATAGAAGTTGACTTTGTTTTTGTCACTGAAAGTAAAAAAGCTGGAAAGTGTTAGCTGGGTGGATCTGGGGTCATAGTCGGAAGTAATCTCGTAGCAGCCTGTTACCTCCAGGTGACAAACACATAAAAGCAGCAGCCAAGTTTGGCAATTTTTGTTTTTGCCCTTGTTTTTTTTTTGGTAACTTTTTTTTATGTTGCATCGAGATGTTATGCATCACATGTACAAAGGGCTCTCTCCTGGACTGTTAATGTTCACATTGGTGTCTCGCACTCTTGCACGATCTGCAGTTGCACTGGACTTGGTTTGCATATGCACCCAAGACCAAGCAGTCATGCGTATTAATGCAAGTCATGTTAAGGGAACCACGACTACAGTTTCTGGCACGTTAAATTTTACTGCATGCATGCCTTGTGACTTGACCATAACGGCATTATGTTGGCATTTCCTTTTGCTGGAAAACAAGCTTTATAAGGTACCCTGAAATGGTCTTATGTTCTTGTTTTTTTAATCTGCAGGCAGCTAGGCTTCTAGAGTTAATAATATGCGATGTGATTTGAGTGAGTCACCTCGCCTCAAGGGAGCTGAGGCCAAGCAAAGGTTACCCACCTTTCAAGCCATGGTTTTTCTCGTCGACTCCTTCGCCAAGGAGTTGGGGCTAAGCTCGGCATTCTGCAATCCTCTGCCAGCGTGCCATAGATCTCGAAGGCCATATATTACACAACTTTATGCAGAGTGTGAAACCGGTCTTTTAATTATCCAAAGTACCTACCCTATGCCACTGGCTCAATGGATCTATAAAATATTGTCAAAGCCATTTCATGTTCCCCTAAACAGTTTGGGAAATGCCCGTTTACATTAACTAGATAGTGTATCTTGTCTTTTTCATTGGCCCTTTTTTTTTTGTGTGTGTGTGTATGCGTGTATGTCTATGTGTGCATGTGTGAAGCCTGTGGCACAGATTTCTGTATGGGTAATTAGGCACAATGCTTTCGGTGTTCATGACTGTTTGCACTTGCATGCTCACTGGGGCTGGTGTCAGTCTTGGCAAGTAGGTTGGCACTTGCTGGCATTGCCTGCCTGTGGCTGAGTGTATCAAGTGCATATAGGATGTGGTGCCAGAAAAATTTTTTGTGTGAAAACGAATTTCACGTTGTCATCATTTTTCTTCTTTTACTGTACTCAACTAGCTATGGTCAGTACAGCATAAGCTCAGTAAGGTCAGACGTCAGGAGTGTAAGCAAAATGTAAACACCGTAAACAGTGGGGCAGATGCTACTGTCTGCTTCCTCAAGAGTATGGAATTAAAGCTCTTGTAATACTGGCAGCGGTATACTATACGCTTTGTGCATCTGACCAGACATCAGCCTTCTATATGTGAAACAAGAGCACCTCCGGAATATATGTGGAGGCAAACGTACCTGTGTCGGAAGTAAGCACTGGCTGTCATTAAATACTCGTGGCTTTTTAGTGCAAGAAATAGCACAGATTGAACTACTGATAACTTATTACAAGGGTTGTACCAAAAGTAAGGTTCCCATATTTTTTACGAATAGAAAACATTGTTTATTGTTATTAATTTATACATCGTTCGAAAGCTTACATTTTTGTCTATTTTTCAACATAGTCTCCATTGTTCTCGACACACTTTTGAAACCGGTGCTCCAGCTTTTGTATTCCTAAGTAGAAGAGGTCTCCCGCCAACCCGTTGAGCAAGCATGTGACCTCTGCTCGGACTTATCATCACTCTTGAAGCGTTTGCCACCTAAGTGTTCCTTTATCTTGGTGAAGAGGTGATAATCGCTTGGGGCTAAGTCCGGACTGTACGGGGGATGGGCCATAACAGTCCACCCAAATTTCTTCGAAAGCTCCTGTGTTTGACGAGCAACGTGGGGTCTAGCGTTGTCGTGAAGAAGCACTACTTCAACCGTCAGTCGTCCTCTCCGGTGATTCTGGATTGCTCGCCGGAGTTTGGTCAATGTTTTACTGACGAGATTGTTGTTTTGTTTCAAGGGTGTAATGAAACACCCACGTTTCATCTCCCGTGACGATAAAGTCGAACAATTCCTTGTTGCCTCCCCCCTCACATTGCTGAAGAAACTTGCGAGCACAGTCAAGGCGTTTCTCCTTGTGTCCATCAGTCAGCATCCGGGGGACCCAGGGAGCACACAGCTTGTGATAACCCAACGTTTCTGTTAAAAATTCTTTCATTTGTGCCGTGGGAAGCTTCAGCAATGCGTTCATCAAGTTCACAGACAGGGACCATCCGATCTTTGAGCAGCTCACTGTTGGTCTCCTGGACAATTGCATCCAAAACCGGTGGTCTTCCACTCCGTTCTTCACCATGAACTTCCGCACGACCCTCAGCAAAAGCCCTGCATGATTTGCGGACGTGCTGAACGGACATGCGCTCTACACCATAAACCTCAGTCAGTTGCCGGTGAATCTCCACAGGCGGTAACTTCTTTGCGTGGAGAGAACGGATTACTGCTCGAACCTCGCACTTGGCGGGAGCGGCGATCAACACTTCCATCTCTGACGGCTGCTAAGCAAACACTGAGCGACGTAGTGAATCGCAGACAGGCTGGTTCTAGAGAGGGGGAACCACCGCGCACAGCACTGTTGCCGGATTTAGCCTAGCACCTTCCCTCGAGGCTGTAGCTCAGTGGGAACCTTACTTTTGGTACAACCCTCGTATGTTAATATTTGTCATATCATCGCTTGAAGTTTGTCATTTCGCTTGCGTTTGCGTTTTTTAATCTTAAGTACACAACAGCCTGCAAACAAATTATTGATACAATATTAAAAACTGCCTTTTAAAGAAAACATAGTACAAATATTAGCCATAGTGGTCAGTTTTGCATGAGTTAAATTGCTGTTTGGCAAGATGCAGGGAAGGAGGGCTCTTCAAGGACATTGTAAAAGTGCATTTAAATGAATTGCGTCATGTTAGTTAGTTAATTTGGTTTTTTTTTAAGCACAGAAGCAGCTGCGGCTATGTTGCACCAGGCACAATGTGTTATTGCGTGGTGTTCATACTTGCTTATTATTTCTTCGAAGCCTTTCTGAAGTGTGCTTACAGTTATGGTGGGTTATCCTGCCCATTTGCTCTCCCTCTCCCTCTCGTCTTGTGCATGCAGGATCCAAGGATTCTGCACCCAGTTGCTCGTCGCGTGTCGCCCGATGGGCATGCCCTTCCCTACAATGATCAGGACAAGGTGGCCTTGTCTGCAGGTATGTATTGCCTCGGGCAGTTTTTCCTTAAAAGGACAACCACAGAAAAATTTCAGATTGGCAGAACTGATCGTAAGTGTGTAAAGCTGCATGACTGGTAACCATGTTTTCGTATCAACGGCCTTTGACCGTCTCCTGAGCGTATCACATGTGTACCTGCTGGTTAGCAGATACGACGTAAATTTGCCTCGCTAGACCTTTCTGGGAACCGTCTTGTGGTTACACCGCTCGAATGCCGACCCGAAGGTCGCGGGATCGAATCCTAGCCGTGGCAGCCGCATTTCGATATAGGTGCACGTTAAAGAACACCAGATGGTCAAAATTACCGGAGCCCTCCACTACAGTGTCCCTCATAATCATATTGTTCTTTTGGGACAGTTATTATCATTATTATTGAGACTTTTCTGTGTGCTGCAAGCTGAAACCTTGGACCCCAATAGCCAGTTGCAATGCATTCTAGGTGATGCTCCACTTTTAATGAGCTTTAATGGCAGTGTTTGTTTTTTGCGATACGATATTTTCACGAGCTTCTTACACTTTCTGTAACGAGGTGCATTGATGACAATAATTTCTGACCCCTATTTCAGATGCATGCGGTGACTGCAGGTCTGGAGCAGCACCAAAGAACATAGTGAAAAGGCTTTCTGGTAAGTAGAACCTCAAATAATCTTACTTAACCCTTTGTGGTCCGTTGTTGAGCCCCATCCGACAGTGCAACACGGCCGCAGCAGCCTGCAGTCGGGCACCTCACGTTACCCAAATATGACTAAAAAAAACTTAAACACAAAGTCAGCTGCAAAAAATAAACATCCATCGAGTTTTTCTTGCAGTTGTTTTTCTTTTTTGTGGAGCTCAATACTGGCAAAATACTATTTTCGAACCGGGACTGCTGGAAAGTTTCAGACTGCAAAGGGTTAAGCTTAGCTAAGATTACGTTTATCTTAACACAGGGTTGTTTTCACCATATTCCTTACCTTGTTCTGGGGTGACTGGAACTTGGGAAAGATGCTGTTGTTTAACAAGGCATTGAATCTGGACGGAATTACAGCATCAAACTCATATACACTGAATATCACCTCGTGAACACTGTAAACTTACATTAAAAACATACTATAGCAAAAATTAGTTACAGCAAATAAATGTAGCCGCAGCTAATGATATGCTGAACTTCAAGCAATGTAAAGGTACCTCAGAAGTTGGCTTTCTCTTGGGGTACTGAGGAAGCTGCCAACTCACCCATGAAGGTTAGTTCAGTTAGGTAGGGCATGTCACGGCTCTATCCTGCTCTGTCGTGACTCTATCCACCCATTGCAGCTGATTGGTCTACAGCCACACCCCTTACAAGAAATAATCCTGACCTGTCCACAGCACTTGCTCATGTAGCCAAAGTACCTCTCATGCTCTTTTTTGCTAGCTACCTGCTATGTTTCCGCTGCATTTGTGACTTTGAATTTGTGGCTGGTGAACCTTCATCAGTTTCTTTAATAACATGCTCTTATAAATTGTACATGGTTCTCTGTTGTCCACTTCTTTAGGTTGGATCATGCCCTGCATTGGTCTGATAGGCATTTCTTTTTGCAAGTTTGATATAACTGCATTTGTGTCTAGCACATGCCATAAATGAAAAAAAGGTTGAGGTGCATGTCTCAAAACGAGGTTCGCTCATTTAGATGACAATATTTCTTTCCCATGAACTCTGTTGTTACTTGTTTACTTGGGGTATTGGGGTGCCCCTGTGTCAGGGGGCAGGTACTTGGGCATTGGTATTTACTTGGAGGATCTTATGAACCATATTTTACTTGGTTATCGGAGCAATAGAAGTGAATCTCTTCATGCTTTGAGATTGTGCATTTGACGGATGTTTTCGTCTTGCAGGCCCTCCTGTGCCTACAGCTCCTCAGCAGACATTGGCTTACGTTGTCACAACTGAAGTCGCTGGCGACAATGCTGCAAAGTAGGTTGATTGTTCCTCGTATAGCACAGCTTTTGCACGGAACTCATTTTTGTGTTGTGCCAAATTCTCGGAAGCTGTCGGCTTGAGCATTGTTGTATGTCAGCTTTTTCTTAGCTGCAACTTCATAACCGTTACTCTCTTTTTCTTTCTTTGATGTGAAATGTAAATTCGTGGAGGGGTTTATATTGTAATCTTGAAGGTTTCTTTTATCATTGTCTGATAGGTCGTTAGAACCCTTGAATATGAAAGTGCCATTTTAATTTAAGGCCCCAGAAATACCAAAATATCACGAAGTAGTTAAGTGAGTGTAAGCGTATTATTGCTTGACATTTGGCTTCAAAGTTAACGTAATGCAAAAGTTAGGCCAGTTTAATCCAGGTTCGTTTAGTGATGCATGTTTTGTAACGGACATACTTGACCCATTGGCTATGCTTGCCACTGTTGTGATTCGAGTGTTGCTTGACGTTTTAGAACAAAAATGTTTGCCAGTCGAAGAGTTGTGTTCATAAGCTGCTGTTTTAGCAGCATTTTGTTTTTCACTGCCTTAACAATTTCGCGATACTGTACCAACACTGCTTGATCTGGTTTTATGCCTCAGCATCCTCATTGTAGCTCTTAACACGCAAAAACTCTTTTTAACTGCTCATGCTCACAAGGGATCTGAGACGAAGGTAAGAAGTCTTGAATGTTTAGGTTAGGCCAGCACTCAGGGTTTGAGTGTTGCAAACGAGCATCGGTAGGCGCAAATTATGTCTGCAAAACGTGATACGCTTGCCTGGTGCGAAAACTTGAGTTCTTTCAGGCAATCCTTGGAAACCACGATTTCTGTTGTTCATTCGATGCAGAGTTTCCAGCGCATGCACCGTAAAGCAACATAGAAAGGCATAAAAAAAAATTTAGGCTTCCAGTGAGGCTTCACAACTAGGTGTAGAGATTGCCGGGAAGCCGCATTTGATGCCGAAATTTTTGCATGCAGTTTACCTACTTTCTCTCGACTTTCTAAGGCTTTTTGAAATTTCCAAAGTTTTCAGCACTGGTTGCTCAAACAAATATATGGTACATATCCTCGCTGCTGCGTGGTGGTTTCTGGGAGGTTCCAGTAATTTTGCTGCATAGTGCTGTAGACTGATACCAGCGGATTCACTGAGAAAGAACCTTGGTAAAGTCTGTAATGCACTGTAACATGCAGCAGAAACTCCCTGCCACGTAATTCAGTGATACGACTAGGTCTGTTAGACAATAGAACTAAATTGTGGAAGCAGCAATTCTTGGAGATTTATGTGCATATTTATCGTGCGGGGTCGCTTGTTCGTTAGGTGCCGTTTGCATTTCTTTGTTGAAGGAAAGCAAAGGTGCTTTTTAGGGTTTGCAAGTGTCCAATAAGCTTTTAGTTCTCAATTTTCATTGCTGTTGCTGGCAGATGTTAGGCACTGTGTTGCTGTTTAGATCTGTAGCTTGACAATACACTCAAACCTCATTATAACGAAGTTGCATCTGCCACGAAAATAACTTTGTTATATCCAAAAATTCGTTATAAACGTTTATTTGTAACACTGTAGCTATGACAAGACTATTCTTCATTTACTTCGTTATATCCGCATTCGTTATAGCGAGGTTTGAGTGTATGCCAACAAAAAAAACCAACCATAAGAAATGAAAAGCCTGTTGCTGCCTTTATTTAAAATTTTTAAACTATCATCTGCACCAGCCAGGGGGAACGATCTAGAAATAGTCAGTGGCTTGCATTGTAACTTGCCATTCCGTAGAGATGTAGCGTGCTCCTTGGCATTCAGCAGGTGTGGTCAGGCCTAATGTGTGTAATCCAATGCAGCTCATTCTCGGGGGCAACGGGTGCCGTGCCAGCCGGCTCCCAGGGCCAACTGCCCCCCAAGAAGGAGCCCCCTCCTCCACCACCCCCGAGGCCCAAACGCAACCACACCCGCAGCTCCTCGCTTGACCTCAACCGCTTGGGTGCGTGCACGCTTTGTTCAGTCGTCCCCTATTCTTGGGGACACAATTTGTTCTTTTCATATATTGCCGATGTACAGTGTAATCTCGTTAAACCGTACCCGCATAAGCCGTAGTTTCTTTTTAAACGTAGTTAATATGAATCCCCGACTCGTTTTCCCTTTAAGTTAATGCATTTATTGCACGCTTAAGCCGTAGCTGTACATCGTATACATGTCGGTTAATGCGTACTATTCTCTTGTCGAATTGCCGATCATAGTCCTCAGTTGCAGTCTCGCGCTCCGACGGCCAACCAATTTTGCGCGGAGTTCGCAAAATTTGAGCCGTTCGAGCTACGCGTTGCATGCATACGCGCGTATCTCCACGGCCATTGCGCGAGCCTAGCCTCCGAACTGCGCCGCGGGCCATCTCGGAGGCCACCGCGGAGCGGCCTAGCTAGCCTAGCCTAGCTACAGCTCGTTGCCGGCGAGAGTCAGCGAGAGCAGCGTGACGATGAACGGTTTTGTTGTCAGTTGACCACGTCTCTCCGACCGCGTTGAATGTGTTCAGAGCCGGCTCAAATATTGTGCATCTGCGGACGCCTGTTGTGACACGACCTCACAATGTCAAACAGGCAAGTGAAGCATCGCGTGCTGACCATCAAGGAAAAACTAGACATCGTAAATGCCATCCAAGGTGGAGCGAAGAAGTCTGTGTTGGCGCGGGAGAAAGGCCTACCACTTACAACGGTTTGTGGCATTTGGACAGCCAGGGAGAAAGTGCTGAATGGCGCACCGTCCAACCTCAAACGTTGTCGTCTAAGGGGTTCAACCTACCCAGACGTCGAGGAGGCGTTAATGCTCTGGCTGAAAAATGCGAGGGCTAGAAACTTGCCTGTAAGCGGACCCCTCCTCACGGAAAAAGCGCAGTGCTTCGCTACACAAATGGGTCACGATAGTTTTGTCTGCAGTAGTGGCTGGCTCGCGAGATTTAAGACACGGTATAATCTTACCACGAAGGTTGTTTCCGGCGAAGGTGCAGCGGCAGACAAAGACGGCGCGGAGGACTGGGCCAGCAACAAGCTGCAAGATATCCTGCAGGAGTATGCCCCAGAAGACATCTTCAACATGGACGAATCGGCACTTTTTTTTAAGATGTTGCCGAACCGAACGCTTGCTTTTAAAGGGGAGACCTGCACAGGTGGCAAGCAGGCAAAGGAGAGGTTATCCGTTGCTTTTGCTGTCAACATGGCAGGGAACGAGAAGCTGCCGCTCCTCGTTATTGGCAAGGCCGCGAAGCCGAGATGCTTCAAGGGTGGACGACTTCCCTCAGGTGTGTTGTATCGCTTCAACACCAAGGCCTGGATGACCTCGAAGCTATTTGAGGAATACGTGCGCCTGCTGGACCGTCGCTTCACTGCAAGCGGGAGAAAAATTGTAATGGTTGTCGACAACGCGCCGGCACACGTGCAACTTGACAACCTTTCCGCCGTGAAGCTGGAGTTTCTCGCAGCAAACACAACGGCACTGTCCCAGCCCTTGGACCAGGGTATCATTCGGTCGGTGAAGCACCTGTACCGAAAAAACTTGCTGCGAAGGATGCTTCTTGCCATGGAAAGTGGCAAAACATACAGCATTGACATGCTAAGTGCCATCCACTTGCTGGCCTATTCTTGGCAGCAGGTAGAACCTGCTACTGTCAAAAACTGCTTCGCGCGTGCACAGTTTGTTGTGCCCGCCCAACCAACGAGCCCAAGCGAAGCGGATGCGGTCGAAGAAGACATCGACGACAGCGAATGCGAGGCGCTGATCGCCGAAGTCTTGGAACGGCAGGGTGGCGGCGACAAAGTGCCGTTCGCCACGTTTTGCGATGTTGACAAAGAAGTCGAAACGTGTGAAGATTTGTCCGACAGTGACATCATCAATTCTGTCTGCGGCAAATTACCGAGCGCGAGCGACGGTGATGAGGAGGAGGAGGAGGAGGAGGACGACGACAACAACAACAACGCTGAGCCGGAGGATGTGCCGTGTCCCTCAGTAGCTGAAACAGCGCGAGCACTTGACGTCATGCGGGTGTTCGCGGAAAAGAGCGGCTTGATGGACCATCCACTTCCATTCACATCCACATCCATTCAAAGCCATCCACTTGGATGGCTTTGAAGCTGCAGTTGTCGCTGCGAGGCCGCCAAAGCGGCAAACGAGAGTGACGGACTTCTGGCGTCCGATTTCCACTGAATAAAAGTGTTTCTTGGTGTTCTTGCGAAACATGTTTCGTTTTACACGCAAGTAAGTGCAAATTTATTACTTTCGGGTAAACCGTAGTACCGCATAGCACGTAGTTCCTTCGCGTCCCCGTCAGGTACGGTTTAACGAGGTTCCACTGTACTAAGGAATTGCACGCAGGCACTCGATGGTGCTTACCTGCTGTGCCTACCTACAGGGCAGAAACCTGGAGGCTTACAAGAAGGGTTCAACACAATTTGGGGACAGCACAGCACACCATCAAAAGGAAAATGATAGGCATAACCTTAAAAGGATACTGCAAGAAATTGGAAGAAATGACAAAAACATAAAAATTCTACGCAGAAGACACAACTGCTTTGAAAAACAGTTTATTTTACATATTTTTGAACACTTGGCTGTAATTTTGAAGGATTGTCAGCGTGTGGCGGCTGCACGCCAGCATGAGCAGTGATGCCGCTTAACACTGTGGCGGAATCGGGGTGCACATGTTCCCGTCCGGTACTTCCCTTTCTCCCTCACATTTACGTCCCACTTTCCCCCTTCCATAGAGGCGCTGAAAAAGAACTTTGTTATTTTTAGTGTATCGAGGCCTATTTTGTGAAAGCTTTACAATGTACTATTCTAGGCTTTTGCGAATAGTACATTTTAGGTTCGAAGCGAATAGTGATTGTGGTCGAATAATTTCGAATCGAATTCGAATAGTATATATCACACATTATAAAGAAAAACGAGCATATTTGTCATGACCCAACCAACCTGCATTTAATTGTAACAAGGCATGTGCAAATGTCATTCTTTTTGGTTCAAAGGAATGGAAGCAACTCTGAATAGTAGCAGGATTTGGCTTTCGGTAGAATGCAAGTGATAACCTGTAAAGTATGTTACATTTTAAAATTTACTACACTTGGAGCATATAAGCTGGTACAACAAGTAAAAAATGAGGAATCGATGTGAGGGTAATATGTTCATTTAACCTTGAAGTGGGGCTTCGCGGCAGTGCGGATTTTTCCTGGAAAGGTGTATTCGCCGTATAGCACCCCTCCACTGCAGTGAAACCACCTTTACAGGAGATTACAAACGGACAGTGCGAAATTTTTTTTTTAAACGTGTTTTCACGGTACAGCACCACTGCACTGCAGTGAAACAACCGTTACAGGGGGTTACAAGCGGAATAATATACACCTATTTGTTCCTTTCGAATACTTCGAAATTTTCAATAATTTAAATTCGAATTGAAGCGAATTCGAATACTGTATTATTCGTTCGTATATTCGAAGTGCTCGAATATTCGCACAAGCCTATACTATTCCCATAATTCGACAATTCAAAAGACGTTCTTTCATCCATAGTCCCATTAGTGCTGCCTGGTACTACCACCGGAACACATCGTATGTTAGAGCTGTGGATTACAGTTGCTGAACATTTATTCGGGCTTGGTGGGATCCGCCACAAAGCCTGAATAATTGGGAGTCCGAAAAAAAGGATTCACCAGAGAAAAAAAGCACCTTTATTGGCCCAGTATTCAGAAAACTTGTCGGTGCATGTCTGCACACAAGCACGCTCACACACTGCCAAGCTGGCCTGTATTTCAGCCAGTGTTTGGCCACCACTGTAGGTTGTCAATAGCACTGTTACGGCCAGTGCTAAATCCGCATTTGATAACTGTTGTGTGGGCGGTGCGTCGACGGAGTCGCTTTCCACCTGCACTGGTTCAAGGACCTGACAGACAATCTCACCATCATCCAACTCAGCGAACTCTCCTGAGCAACATTGGATTGAAGCTGGCGGCCTTCCACCTGGCGAATAATCGCTGCTTTTTTCATCATCATCAGTGTCTTGTAGTTGCTGTGTTTCTTCATTAGTACTGGCGGCGCAAATGGAGTGGGTGGCGTCGAAACCATTTCAGCAGGTCGGGCCTCGCGTGCCAAGCAACAAACAAGAGAGCATGATACAAAGCGCGAGACGCAGAAACAACTGACAATGCAAACCCTCAAATGCCAAGAGGGAACGACATCGAGCTCGTTCGTGCTGCAGCGCTCGTAGTGTGGTTCTCTTTGTCCGTGTCGTACACACGGTCACTCTCAAACGTCACTCCGAGCGTGGCTTGGCTTGGCCTGTGGTTTGGCCGCGGTAGCCATTCAACGGATACTTGACTGGCTAAAGCCGAAACGCGACTATTACGTGTAGCCAACGAGCATAGCCTTCAGGATAGGCAATTGTAAATTCTGCATGGATTTTTACACTGGCATGACCTCCAGCCATAGTCAGTGCAACCTTTCAGTGCTGGCAACCTAGCAAGAGTATTGTGAACATCACTGACAGCTTGTCATGGCATTCGACGTTACACTCGATCAGCTAGCTGGAGTGTGAAAAATCGAACGGCGCACTGTGGGGCATCCGAATTTACGATCGTGAGTTTACATTTCTTCAATGGTGCGAGTGGCGGTGATGCGTACGTGTCCGAATAAACAAGCATGTCCGAATTCTCAGTGTCCAAATAAATGGTCGGCGTCTGTAGTGAGAGCTACGGTGATGTCTAATTGTTCTTGGGCTTTGCACGCATGGATTCAGTTTAGTCATAAACTTACTGTATGGCAGCTTTTGCTGCTTGTAGCTCGTGTGAATGTGAATGCTGCTTAAAAGGAAAATGTATTTTGTATCTTACTTTTATTGCAGGCAAGGCAAACCCACAAAGCCTGGGAGCCCCACCTGCTGTACCCCCGAGGATTTCTCCTGGAAATGTATGCACATTTCATTGATGCTTTTTCTTTTTATTCTTTGTGCCTTGTTCTGATACCACGTTTTGGCTGACGTAATGTTCACACAACATGCATTTATCATACTGGCCGTAGGGATCATTACTAAGGCTGTGATTGTAAATGCTGCTGCTTCTTTGCATTCACCATTGCACACAGTACGAGGCAGTGATGGTATGCAGTGGCCAATCGCCATTTGCATAAACAGGGGTACCCGGCTCAGAGCGCACTTTGCAATGTATCATGCGGGAAGGGTCCCACAGTTGCTTACCTAACAATGATGTTCTTAGTACTTTGGATCCTGTGGGAGCTATGCCAGGACCTACGGAAAAGGATGTAATGGCGGGGTTCTACTGTGTTGTAGTTTGTTATATATCGAGGTCTTATCTGTGGTTACTGCCCCAAACTATTCTGAACAATATAGACTAGACCATTGATACGTCGTGGTCTGCTTGCTCGGGCCATCAACAGAGCGTGGCTGACTTACTCATTTCGTCCCTCAGGAGCAAGAAGAGAATGAAGACTATAATAATGAGTTAGCCGTAAGTATTTAGGTTTACTGGGCCTTGACGTTCTATTGCTCAATTTCCTTACTCTTGTTTTGGTGTCTTGTGATAAAGCGATTTGGAAAAGCAATGCATTAAACATGCGAGTTTTTTTTTTTTCCGGGCTCTCCAGGTATCGCAATATCATCCGAGAAAAAAAAAGGATGTTTGCTTTTTACTGCCCTCAGGGGCTCATATTACCACAGCCATGTTTGAAGTAGCTCTGAAGGCATGCCAGTACACTTACTGGGTATCTTTGTGCCGTGATGGGAAGCTACACATGTATTATTACGGAACATTTATCACGTCCCGGCACAGTGGCCCCTTTTGAGTCTCGACGTGCTTCACCACAGTACTTTGTGCGTTTATAAATGCAGAAGTACAGTCGAACACGGATATATTGAACTCGAAGGGGATCGCGAATTAGTTCGATATATGAAAAATTTGATATAAAAAAATACAGGTCCCGAGACTTTACCAGTGCCGGACGATCACCTACAATTGGCGCATTCAAGAATGACAACTAATTCCGCACACACGATGCAACAGAATGTTTTACTTGCGTGAAAAAAAATCTCTTATCTTGGCCTGCTTCTTTGTCTTTGAAATGAAGTTGAAGACTCTGGCCTCGATCTTATCGAGGCTGTCCAGATGTGACAGCCCGGTTCCCTCCATGTCGCCGCAACAACGGCGAATCAAGCCGAACGCTGCCGCCACTTCGGCGGAGGAGTACGCTCGCGCAGCCGCCGCCTCGTCCGGACGATCTTCGTCGCCACTTGAGCTGTCTGCCTGGGCATCCTGGGTCCCTGCGACCGCAGCTACAATGTCCTCGTCAGCGAGGCTTGCAACAGCCCGAACACTGCAGTCCGCTTCCACGAAATCGTCCGCAGACACTTCGGGTGGTACAGCAGCCGTGAAGAGGGACGACAACTCGCGAAACGCGTCGTCTATGCGCTCGTCGTCGCAGTCTTCACCGGTTTCTGCAAGTTCCGCCGTCACAAAGCCTGCCTTCCGGAAGCAGTTGGCCACAGTGTCCGTCTTCACGGCTTGCCAGGCGCCCGTCATCATTTGAATGGCACCAAGCAGGTCAACCTTCAGCTCGGTGCCCATGCATAGAGTGCCTGTTCAAGAACCAGACAGAGAGTGCCTGTTCTACTTTCCCATGGGCAGGAGCGTGCACACGACAGGCTCCCGACATTCGCTGCTCAGCCGCCTTTGCCTTGATATCTGCCTTGTTCTTCAACAAGGTGCTCAGCGTGTCCGTGGTATCCCGATGTGGTCCGCCACCGCCGAACTTTTTTCGTCCACCTCAACACGCTGTATGGCTTTCAGCTTCGTCGCAAAGTCAAGGTTCTTGCGCTTCTTGACACTGGCCATTGCTACACGAGAAGTTGAAAATTCAAGCAGTCCGCAACACCTTTGCACAGCTCGCACAGCATGCACGCAAAAGAGGAATGCGGTGGTATGTGACAACTACGGAAGTGGACTCCGCCAACAAAGCGCTCGCGATCTGTTGCGATGGCTACCCGGGTGCCCGAGCTACCCGCGAGGGCAGCAGCGATGTACGAAAGGTGCGAGCTGTGGTTGGCCGATCGAAACTCACAAAACACCCCAAAAAAAAAAGAAAAAAAGCGAAAGGAGGAAGCCGCCGGCTCCTTCGTTCCTGCTCTAAAAAAATAAAAAGAAAAGGCGAAAGGAGGAGGCCGCCAGCTACTTTGTTCCTGTTCTCCGAGCCGACGGTAACGCGGAGAAAGCATGAGAAAGAGAGAGAGAAAAAAAAAAAGCCGTTCCACAAATTGGAGAATGCGCCCAACAGGAGTACAGTCTGAGCCCTCTCGCCCTCACGTTTTTAGAGCGTATCGGGTGTCGGCAGAGGCGTGGTGTCGCGAAGGTCGCGGGGCGCAGCGAGTGCTGACGCGCGCCTTCCAGCTCGCGCGGTGTTCGATATATCCGATGGCAGGTAAAAAATACCGTTCGACATAAACGTGCGAATTTGTATACTTTTACAGAGGATTTTCAAGGGGATAATTTACGAGTTCGATATAGCCGAAAATTCTATATATGTGGGTTCGATATATCCGTGTTCGACTGTACTCTGTATTGTTGTGGTACACACTTGGCGAGAGCCATGGCTGTAGGCGGGATCTTTGCGCAAGAGCGCTGGTTCGAGGCTGCTAGATAACCAACACAGTGGCAGGAATGGCTTCGATTAGTGTCGTTTTGGACCTGTAATAATGATAGGGTGAAAAATTGAACGCCAAAGTGTTTCGGCATCCGAAATGTAAAATGTCTTTGTACAGCGGCTCGTACGGGAGGCTGGGACATCCGAATTCTCGGGAACGTCACAAAATTCTGTTTTTGACTCGTGCTTGGTCTTGCTTGGTGTGCAAATGAGTGTCTCCACTTACAGGCTACCAAGAGCTTCACCGAGAGACATTCCTCGATCACTAGACTTTGCAAACTTTGAGCAGTTCGCTGAATCGCGCAGCGATGTTGCAAGCGCTCCGGTTCAGCAGCTTCAGGTAATCATTTCTTCATGCCTCTAAATTTGATCACATTAATGCTCAAAGTACTTGTGTCTGCGTAACTAACCTTGTGACTGTGTAACTACTGATGTGGACTGTTTTTCATAGCTTTCTTCACCTTGTTTGTAACTTGTAGATATTTAAAGCCTAATTTGTAGTTTTTTTTTCAATGAGATCTTAAAATAGTGTTTTAAACAAAAATTTCATTGATACATCCTCTTGTGCACTTGCTTTAATGTCTAAATTTTTTTTGTGTGATAAATTTGTTAGGAAATAATAGAAAACGAAGCTGCCATCGAAGGCATTGAAATTCTGTTGGCCATAGTGATTTGAATGAATGTTTCAGTTACGTTACAAAATTAGAAGTGCTACAGGGCTTTTTCAGGCAATCTATTGTACTAGCAGCTGCAGCATAACCATCAAGGCCTTCTGCCAAGTCCCGTCATGGTCGCTGTGGTCTACAAAGCTGTTTTCTGGTAGACGCGTAGTATTATTCCTTGCTTCCTTTTGTTCATGCTGCTACTGAAGTAACACTTGCACTAATTCCCTTTTTTTTTTTTTATGAGATTGCATAGTCTTATAAACTGCTCTCGGTCCCTCTCTTATTTATACATTTTAGAGTGGTCGGTTAGATCATTTTGCTTTTATTTTCTAACAGCCTAGTGCATTCGATGTCTACAAGAAGCCTTCGGCTGAATACCGTGAGTATCCACATTTTCAGTTTGCTTGGAGTAACCTACCGTATTGTAAATTTCTGCCGAAGTAGCCTCGTTTGCAGTGGTTCTGGTACTTTAAAATATTCTAGGACTAATTGGTCTGTTGCATTTTGGGAGTTGTCAACCTCTTCTTACTTGCATTTTGGTGGCATTTTCTCTTTTTCAGTGATGTCGTCACCGTATTCGTCGGAGTCCGAGTACAGTGACGTATGTACTTCCTTCTTTTAAGTTTTCTTTCTAGTGTGGTAAGCCTTTAAAGTGCCTTGCTCGAGTCTTGCTAGCTTTTTTTGCAGATGGTGCCAGGGAACAGTCTGTATTGTTTAACCGTCTAAACGTTTCGGAGAAGCTCCTGTAGCAAGCGCCGGGCTTGTCAGCTCCATTTCACCATCGTCTTATGAACTTGGCTGCTAGAAAGCTAGCACAGCCATTCTTCCAGCAAATGGTATACGGCAGCTTCTAGTTGCGTGTTGTCGCACTCATCACAAAAGTGTGGATTTGAATTGAAATGAGTCAAGTGCCAAGGATATTGTCACGTGGTCGTGACGTTGACGAAGGCAGCAGGCAGCACGTCGGAGATGAAACTCTTTATTTGGCCGAACTTGTGGCCGGGAAACTGAAAGTCAAACTACAGCAATACACTGATGGCGGCGAACAGAGCGTCGACAGTCAAGCGGTGAAGCGACAGTCAAGCGGTGAACTGACAAGCGGTGAAGCGCGTCGGCATTTATACAGGTGCTGTCGAATATTCCAGCGTTATCGCTGGTTGCCGCGCAAACTCTAGAATAAGCTCGAGTGTTCGCGTCTTGCGCGCAAGTCTTAACAAAACGATCTACAATAATCTGGAAGCTTCTCGAACAATGAAGCACGGTTTGCGCTGAGCGTTGCTGACAGTTTTTGTGCGCGAAAACCGAATACAGCAAAAGTGATAAGAAACGCACGTGGCAGTATGCATGAAAGCATTGGCACTGGTGGTAGCATTTCCAAAGTAATGATCGCATATCTAAGATATACCTGTTGCATCTAGTGTTTGCAACATAATAAGCAAACTCCCACCACATGTGAAAAGTTGTTTGATATTTTCGCACTAGTTGTGAGTTTACTATCCGTGTCTTGAAGGGTCCCTAAACCACCCAGAGGTCGAAATTTAGTTGTGGTGTTGCACTTGTGCACGAGTCTTCAACAAACACCCAGCCGTGAGAATTTTTTTAAACTGTGCAGGAATAGCTGAGCTACACACATGTGATGATCCAAAAGCAGCCCCTGCTTGCTTTGCTCTTTCCTTCGCGAAGCTCCGTTCATTGGCTCGTCCCTCCTCCTGGCAGAGGGCTCCTCCTCGCCGCGAGAGGAGGAAGAGCGGCAAGTGTGGGTACCTGCAAGCAGACAAACAGGTTCTTTTTGTGGATGACATGACCAGACTGCAATGTTAAAGTCACGGCCATTGCTGAGGGTTACCGAAAGGCCCGGAAAGGAGCGGGGATTGTTTCTAGGAATTTGTGGTGTGCCCGCGGCTCGTAGCGCTATCGCGTTTGGCATTGTTAATTGTGACTGTATTCTAAGCTAGATGCACGCGTTCACTGGAAATGTTAAAAAAAAATTGTCGGAAGTGGTTTAGGCGCCCTTTAACCCTTTCAGACGCCACCTATCAAGAACTGGCCATAAATGTGTCAAATCAATACAACGTTATTTCAAGGCACTCCATATTCTATTGCAACAAAAATGTCATAATATGTTAATTTATGTGTGCTATAATAACTAATTCCTAATTAAGTTGCAATTAAATATCTATTAATGCTGAAGTCATTGACGCTCTGTTTTGGCATAAACTGAATAAAATCTAAGGCTAGAAATATAGCGCAAGCTCATTCTTGGTTATGTTCATTTTAAGCAAAGAAAAATTATACTTTTCACATGGCTCGCAGGAAGCGGCACGTCGAATGACTCGTTGAACTGTGGTAGTGCCTTCAGTAAAGTGATCATATGCAACAGTACGCAGCAAAAAGAAGTTAAATGAAGACAAATTTATTATGTTGAAGGTTCAATTCATCCAAAGCTTGATATATATCGCTCTTTCTTAGCCCCTAGTTGATACAAATAGCAAAAACAAGTGGTGTACACAATTGTGTACATAGCGTCTGAAAGGGTTAAGTACATCTTGATGCACAGTACTAACAAGAAGTGTTTTGTAGATTCAACTTGCCACCTGTGTTCATGTATGTGTGTTATAATGAAGATTCGTGCCGTAGAAAAATTTTTGGAAGGTGGTGGATTGCCCTAAATAACTTCATTTAATGCTTATTTTCATGAAGTAATTCAGTACTAAAGGGACACTAAAGGCAAATAACAATTTATGTAAGAGTGAAAGCTCAATGTATGACAACGTCTAAAACGGCAATATTATCAACAGCAGTGCCCTACTTAACAAGAAATTAAGCTAAATGTATCACACGATGAGCGCCACAAGCGGGACATTTTGAAAATGAGCTCGATGACGTGAAAGAGTCCGACTACAATTAATCACTCGTAACCAAACTAGCTGCAATAAATAAAGAACCTTCCGTGCATCAAGAGACGTAATAAAATGCTGCTTGTTCGCTTCTGTTTGATTCACGAAAAAAAGAACCTCTTTGGCGTTGCCATGGGGCACGGCGTGCGTGGTTGAAAGGTTCCGTTTTCGGCGAACTGCTCTTCGCCCGGTGCCCTGCATCGCTCACGCGGTCGTGTCTTAGTGGTATAGGTAGTTTACGTACTGCCGCTTGTGTTTTGCGCGCTCGTGAAAGTCGCTCTGACAGAAAGTTCGACAAAATGCTGCATGCATGTGATGTTGCCGGATGCCCGAATGATGCACGCCGCCAGTGCATGCCGCCGCGCAGTAAAGGCGGGCAATGTTGGGCACGGCAACAGTGACGTGAAAAAGACCGCTTTCAGGCGGGTGATTTGAAGTGCGCTAACACGATTTGGACCACTAAAACGTGCTTTTATTTTAAAATAAGCACTTCCTTGGCACAAAAGTAGCACTTCGAGGTTTCTGGACCGCTATTTCAACTTAATATTTGCCTTTAGTGTCCCTTTAAAAGGCGAATGCATCTTTCACATAATCAATAGCTTTAGATGCTTTTCTGTAGAGCCTTTTCGCAATTTATAAGGAAACTTCATTGTCCTGCCCATTTTGCTTATCGTAAATGTGTCCCCGAAATTTGTTGCGAAATGCCTACATCGTTGTACGTAACACAAGTAACAAATTGTGTTGAGTTCATATAGCATGAACAAATTTGGTTGGTTTGTAAAAGCTTTATTGAACATGTACAAATAAATACAAATTAATCTTGCTCTTTATATATATGTTACAGCATAAGAAAAAAGAATATAGCTATCGCTGCCCTTTCTGTAGAATGTTGATATTTCTCACGTTTTTTTTTACACATCTGTCAGGTCCACAGGAACTCTTTGTTCAGGAAACCACAGGGGCACTTCCCAACATCTTATATACATATATTTTTTGCATGTTATAAATGAGAAAAGCTTTAAGTTGTGCGTCGAAGGGCTACTTACTTTCATTTTCTTTTCTTTGGAGCATGAGACCTCACTAACCTAAATATATCGAGCATTGTGTGTGGTACAGGTGGTTTGCATTTCACTTTTGTCTCTTTTTATTTCTATTCGCATTACTAGCTTGTCGTTCAGTCTTCCTATTGCCTTGTGCTCTGTTGCAAATGCTTTGTGTTCTGTTGTTTGCAGAGCTGCAACCTATTTTGACTAAACTCTCTTCTTCCTTTTCCAACTTTCAGTTCTTCGATGAATTGGTAATGAAACGCACCAATTTTTGCATGTCATGCATGTTTGCATGTTTCTGTTGCAGAGTTTGATATCGTTCAGCGCGATTGCAACTTCATTACACCCGTGGGGCGGGTTGCCTACATTCCATACTTTTTTGTTTTCTTTTATTGTTCTTAATTGCTTGTTCAACTTGGCCCAAAAAGACGTCATGCTCAATCAAATTACTTAAAAACCAAGGCTATATTTACAAAAGGTGGTAAAGTAAGTTACATGCTGCGTAGCGGAAGCTAAGCGGATCCCAGCATCCTCGTCGTACCAAACACCATTTCAAAGACTTGTATAGGTTGTAAAATGTAGCGACCTACCGTAGCAAACTTTCTAACTTTCATCACAATCATATCTTCTGCTGCGCTTACTGGTTAATCCCTACTGCTCCTTGTTCTTCTGTATGGATCACCGATTACCACTTTTGTGCCATTGCAGTGTGGTGAACTTCGCCAGTTTTTCGTACTACCATATAACACTATTGCCTGCTTGTGTGTGATCTCTCAACCATACTAACATCTTTCCATGCATTAGGCCTTGTTCACATTGAGAAACGGCAGGAAAACTTCAAATAGAGTGGAAGTTCTTTCCACGCTTGTTCAAGATGTTCACATTTGTTCTGCCGCTGCCACTTTTGCCATTTCTGCCTATTTGATCTATAACAAAAGAAGTGAATGCGTGCCATCTTGCCTTATTTCTGAGCTTTTTATTTCGTACTGGTATTTAATTATGCATGTAGAACACTGAAGAGAAATAGTTTTGCCTTTTGAGAGCTGTTTTCTGGAGATGCGGCAATAACTTCATAAGCGGACATCCCGATAGTGAATGCACGCCACTGATCAATAAATATTGAGCTGGCGTATGAACGCTAGTGCCTTAAAGTATCTGAGTAGAAGTGAGTATCAGCATGAGCCGTCATAAGGCTGATAGTAATGCTGAAGTTGAGCAGTTATCACCATAGGTCGGCAAAAAAATTTGGAGCTTACTCGGACTCAGTCTCGCCAAACTTTTCCTCAACCGAACTCACTTGGACTCGCTCACTAAAATTTGTCTCAACCGAACTCACTCAGACGCTCAATCTCGCCAAAATATTACTCACCCGTTCTCACTCAGACTATCAGCTCGATCCGAGTCTGAGTGAGTCAACTCACGAGCGAGTTGCCCCGCCACGGTGGTCTAGTGGTTATGGCGCTCGACTGCTGACCCGAAGGTCGCGGGATCGAATCCCGGCCGCGGCGGCTGCATTTTCGATGTAGGCGGAAATGTTTGAGGCCCGTGTACTTAGATTTAGGTGCACGTTAAAGAACCCCAGGTGGTCGAAATTTCCGGAGCCCTCCACTACGGCGTCTCTCATAATCATGTCGTGGTTTTGGGACGTTAAACCCCAGATATTATTATCATTATTATCACGAGCGAGTTTGCCGACCTATGCGTCCTTGCAGAAGCTGTCATTTTGTCATGCAGCACGAGTAGTTCGTGATTGCATCGATGAGAATCTCTACCGACTCCTTGGTTGCCATTTCGATTTTGCAACCAGATAGTTACATCATTTGGTTTACGCATTAGTGCAGCCAAAGTACAGTTTCTAATAAAGGTAGAAAAACATTTCGCTTTGGCAAAGATGTCAGTTCAAGACCGGTTGGGCTCACTGCCTGGTTTTCCACCCGCTTAGAGGGCAAAGCGGGCGAACTTATTGAGGGTTTTGCCACTTTCGCCTGCTCCAAGCTTTAATGTGAACAAGGCCTTAATGTCGCACGTATGACATTTGCTCTTACGTGAACGCGATCTTTTACTATACGTTTCACGTCCTGACCGCTGCACCACATTTTTTCCTCCGCGGTGTTTCCCACATGCAGGACTCTAGTCCAGCTCCCACAGATGACAGTGCAATGCTACTAGTCGACGACCAGACCGACGACGCTAACGAAAAGAAGAAACGGCGCAAGGCACCTCCAGCCATGGCTGCCACCGAACTGAAGTGAGTTGTTGGGCCACAATCATTCACTAGGCAAAAACATTTGGACTATCTGTGATGCATGGGAGTTCGCAACTCAAGAATTGGCTTAAGCAATATTTAGGAATGTGCATTTAGGTTCAGGTACGATGGGAGCACAAGAGACTCGCGAGTTAAATGGGGTTGAATTGCCTACTGTGAATAAGAGGCCACTGGCAATAAGAGGAGGCCACCTCATTCATATCTCTCTTACTGGCTGGATACACATGCTCATACCTCTTTTCACAGGTGTTGAGACAGTAGCACTATTTGTGAATCTTATAGAACAAAGTTGGATTCTGGTTGGAAAAGGTTCCAAGAATGCAACAAGCATTGGTCACAACGGGTGGCACATCAAGCACCGCGGTATCAAACGTGTTGCGAGTGCTGCGAAAAGAGAACGGCATTCTAATGACTTCAACTTTCTTGCACGCAGGACCATTCCAAACGAGAAGTACGGCTTGCAGCAGGCAGTGCGGGCCCACCGCGAACGAAACAACATGCTCATGCTCCTCAACACCGAGCTCAACCAGGAGTTGGTGGAGGCCACCTGAGGAGCGGCTCTCCCTCGAGCTCCAGCTGGAGAACCTCAAGCCGTTCTCTTGCTGATGCAAGAACTCTAGAAGAGAAGGTCCCCGCATCGCTCCCCCTTCAGTCCTTCCACCAGGGGACTGCTGAATTTGTCAAATCCCCTCCCTCCTCTTCTCCTGGTCTTAAAATCCTCTCCTCTCGCTTTTCCTGAAGGTTCGGCGGGAGAAAAAAAAAGCTAGTGAATTGAAATTTGACGTCGAGAGAGTGTGAGAGAGGGCCAGCAAGGTAACAAAAGTTCGGTGGAGCGTGTCTTAGCCAATCACGGTTAAATAAAAGCCCGTAGCCGCTGCAGCTAATCGCAGTTGTCGTTTTGTGCCTGCTCTTCTTTTCCCTCTTGCCTATTGTTTCTGTGTGCTTTCTCACCGCTGTTCATTCATTTTCGCGCTTAAGGGTAGGCTGACTACAATGAAGCTATACGTGCTATAAATATACGCGTTAAAACGGTCTTGGCAAAGTTGCAGGACTGGCAACTGTCTTCATTATTATGATGCTATTATCATTGTTAATTTCGTTTAACTAGCAGTTTAGGATTCTTAAACACGATGAGACCGTCAGCATGCCGCGGGCACACTTTAAAATCTCAAGAGGTAGTACCATGCTCGTTCTCTGTGTTCTTGGTCCTGCATTTACACGAAGTGGTGGTTTCCTTAAATTTTGTCATCAAACATTTGTTATTGATTATTGATGACTTCGTGCAGTGCATCCACTCATATTCTATGTCAAGTTTCGTGCGGAAGTTGCATTGTCTGTGTGCTCTGAATATAGGCTTTATGCAGTTTGTAATTTCATTGCATTTTGGTCTTTGAAGTGCAGCAATGTGTTCCTGCTATTTCAAGTGAATTTGCGGCATTTAATCTTTTCTCTCATGGTCTTGTGAGCTTGTAGATTCAATAGCTTTCGTCGCTGAACTCTGCGAGGCTGCTGAGGTTTCACCGCCATGCGCATCTCCTTTGGCAAAATGCTGGCGTTGCTGTGAGCTGAAAACGTCATAAATGCGCATCTCTTAGTCTATCGTGAACCAAGTGGCTCACAAAATGGCGGCCTCTGGCTTATTTACTCGTAGCTTCACAGGCTCGTGCTTGGCATTGTGTGACGCATGTCTTGGTACGCAGCGTTGGCTTAATGTAAAAAAAAAAATAGATTTGGTGGGTTGATATTTACCTGTTTTCTGTAAAATACCTTTCGTCCTTTCACGCAGGAAAATTTGCTGTTTGCTTGTAATGTTTGTCACTACAGCACAGTTATATATTGTCACGATACAGAAAGTGTCATTTACAGTCCTGTTGAAGGGGGTGGTAACTCATTCAAACACGTTTCGGTGCTTGGTGCATCCTTTTAAGAATCTGAGTTCTAAAGCTATGGCTAATTGAAGATGCGCACCCATAGAAATGTTTTTCACTTACGCATGAGAGTTTTATGTGGTTTTGATTCACTGGAACAACCTCGCGTTCTCACGTGACTAGACTACGCTGTTCAACCTGATATCATTTCAAGTGTCATATGTCATTATGTGAAAATGATCTTGAATCTTCCTGTGTTGTAGGGCAATTTAGAGCTGCACTGCTGATGCTTGTTCTAATTAAGTTGTGATGTCAAGCTGTGGTTCATGTTAAAGCCGCCAAGCCTTTCTTAATGCCATCCAAACGCCGCTTTAGTGCGTAGGTGGGCTGCCCATGAGAAGAGGCATAGGCTTAAGAATTGGCGCTTTCGGTTTATTTCAGAGCCATTGCGCGACGATTGGTTTAATGCCTTGAAATAATTGTTGCCTACTCATGCCTTGGTGGGCATATTTATACACTCGATCCTCATATTTATACACTCGATCCTCGTTATAACAAACATGGATATAACAAATTATCGGTTATAACGAAGTAAATGAAGAATGGTCTTGTAATAGTTAGTGTTAGAAATAAACGTTTATAACGAATTTTCGGATATAACGCAGTTATTTTCGTGGCAGATGTGGCTTTGTTATAATGAGGTTTGAGTGTAGTCGCAATTTGCAAAAGCTTAGCAAGGGCCACAGGCACTTGTTTTTCCGGTTTGTTACCGGAAAACGTAGTAAGCGAACCATTCAATTAGTTTTGTTTTTTTTTTTTTCAGTGCAACTTTAAATTTCTGCAAGTATGCCACTGTTACTTAGCATTTTTAACACTGTATCAGTCGAAACACAGATATTTCCTTCTCGTCCCATATGACACTGTTAGCTCTTCTGTACGTACAGGATTCGATTTATGTGTTGCTTCTCGGAAATTATTTTGTGTGGCCCACCTCATTGTATGGAACATCAGGGCAATGGTGTCTGAGCGATTGCACTTCTTTTCTGTCCACTGGGCAACATTTTTTAGGACAGCTTGGAAATTGCACATTGAGCTATGCCAGCCAGTTTTGCGCAGTTTGTTCACTTGGCACCTTGTCCACTGAAGCCCAAATGCACGTTTATCCTAAAGCACTTGTTGCAAAAGTCTTTGCTGGGGCTCGAGCGATGCGTCAAACAGGCTGCGCTCATTCATATATGGCTACTTCCATTACCTTTTACCACTGGCTTCGATATGGATAGTTGTTGCAATATCGGTCCAAAAGAAAAGTTTTATCTCTTTGTTCTCGCCCAAGTCTTGCATAGAAATCGCATTTTGATGCATGCATCGTAACAATGGATTGGCACAACTCGTCCAAATGCGAAGAAAGTGACTACTCCAATTCCTTGTTGAAACAGACCCATGAAAAGGTAAATGGATTTGCCCGTCAAGCTAAGCGGTGTACAGAATTTCTCTGGAATGATGGATGGCCTATATCACCGAACTGAACCTACAATGAAATATGCTTGCAGCATACTCACATAACTGCCATTGCAGCGTGAAATTCCTGTAACATGGGAGCAATCGATTCATACCTTCTGTGCAGCATTTTTACTCCTTTGTCAGTGTTAGATGGAAACATTAGATTAGACTTAAAGGGGTTATTGTCTCAGGCAGAGTTTGTAAGTGGCCGTGATTGCCCGTTGCACTTTGGTGCAGCTACTGGCAGCAGACGTGTTATTGGGGAGCTCTAAACCTTCTCTATAACTTAATACTACTTATTTATGAAATACGGGAGAGGGAGAGATGGGCTGTTGGTGAAAGTTGAACCACAGCACACAGAACAGTCGTTTCTGTGGGCCGTCTATCGTTTTGCAGAGGTGTGTTGGTAGATTTGTATCCTTGGGCAAGATCACTCGTACAACACTAGACTTCAAACGTGCCGTCACTGAACAAGCGCCACAGCATGCCACTAGTTCTAGCGTTACTGCTGCCATCCGTGCATCGGTTTTTCCCAGCACTTTGTAAGCGGCAGCGTAGATATGAGCAAGGTAAAACTTTCAGGGAAATGCAACTCCCTTGCAGATCCAGTTTCTGTGCAAGACCTCGGACGAAAATCAAGTCGAGGTATTCACAGAAGTCTTGTATATCGAGGCCATGAGTGCAAATCCCTGTATTTCTGCTGTGTCAGGGATTTGAACAAATTTTCATTGGGACATTGGCGACCACTATGAGAAGCTTTCATCGGTGCCGCTGCTGCTAGAATCAACTAGAAATCACTGGAATTAACTGGGTTCTTGTTTCCAGTGCAGTGATTGTTGGGAAAAACATCTTCATGCTTCTCTTGCTTTAAGTTATTTTGCCAGTTTTGCATGCTTTTCCAGGGGTGAGAGAGCTTAGCATGTCTTATGTAGTGTGAAAAGTTTTTCGCATGCAGTACAGTGCTTTTAACTGTGCACCTCATCTGATGCTTTTGAGACAGCTTACTTATGTCTTTAACAGTTGCCTTTGTCCTTGGGTCGTGGGCCTGCGAGCTGCTGCTATTGTTGGAATTGGCTGGACTGTGTGGTGGATGAAAATATGAGATAAAGGATTGTTACAAGAGGGCCCTTCTGGGGCGCTCTCTCCTTTTCTCTCATTGTTGAGGCTGGCTCTCGCTGACGAGTTTTAAGCATGTTATTTATTGAACATGGGTTTTGTCCTGTCTTTTTTAAACTTTCATCTCCGAGGCTGAAAGCAATCGGCAGACGTGCATTTGCCTTGCCGCATTGTGCGCGTGGGGCCTGTCCGCTTGCCTTTGGCTAGGCGTCTGAAGCATTTTGTGTTTTCATTGCGACTTTGATGCTTACTGCCGTGACGCGTTGACATTTGGCAGACAGAATTTTCACGCATGGGACTTAGTGCAGCCCTGTGGGGTTCGTTGCGAATGCGAAACTGGCAACTTTGTTCGTGCGATCACAATCGCGTGGGTGCGAGGCAGTTCGTTGTGCATGTGCCTCGTGTGTGATGCACCTGCCTGCTTTGGTTACGAGCAGTTGTGAGCTGATGAGCCGCACGCGATTGGTCAGTGCAGAACTCTTTGCGACACTGGTTGCGCAGAAGCCACAGACTGCGGTTGGCTTTGCGCGGCGAGGCCTCTTCACTTTCTCACTTGGCACCTGTGTACAACGGTAAACCGAAGCGTGCCATGTCGGAGCTGTGTTCTTTGTCACGCACTATCGTTTTTTTTTTTTTTTTTTTTTCCTTGGCAGTGCGCCAGGTCTGGAAAAGGGGGCTCCTCGGAGAGACAGTAGTGATATGTACATAACTTAGTCTTGTACAAAGAAAATGGAAGTGGAAGAAGAGATAGCAACCTTAGAAGCGAGCCTCCATCCTGTCTGGCATATATGCAACTGTGTTGGTGTGCATATAGGTTGTAAAGTGGTATATAAATATATATACATATAATGGCGTGAATGCGTGTATAAATATTTTCGTTTACACATGGCGTGCGGTGAGTGGCGTGTTATCCCGTTGTCATATCCCTCCGGCAGCTTGTTAACTCGCACGCAGGGAGCGCATTCCCCGCACTTGTAAAAGGCGTTCGGAGGAAAATGTTGGCCTGGCAGTAGCCGTACTTCTTGGCACTGACGTGAAATGTACCACACCTTAAATTTGAAGAAAAGTTCGAAGCCAGTGCCAAAGTACTCTTTTCCGAGTTAAATTTTTTTATTGCCGCAGCCACATTTTCCTCCAGCTAAGCACTGCATCGTGTGAAGCTATTGACGATGCCTGCTCCTTGAGCAGCCCCGGGAAAGTTGTTCTAGAAGCGAATATTTTTCATAGTGTTCACGCGGACACTTGCTCCGACGTTGTTTGGGAGATCATTGCATGTGCTCCGGCTCTTTGTTTCTTCTCGAGATTGTCAACGACCCCAACGTTTCATTTTCTTGTTTTAGCGGGGTTCGATATCTTGAGTGCATTGTTAAGCCCGTCTGTTCGGCCTCAGCGAACAGACACCGAGTAGTGTGCAAATCTTGTTAGTGTTTCAGGTGAACGCCACTACACGCCTGCTGACAGCGTTTTTTCTACACCCCGACAGATTACATTCGTGCAAAGCTAAATGAGAGCCCAGTAATGATCTCGCGCATAAGAAGCAGTTGCAGTTGTGTCTGTGGTTGTGGAGCCATGGTGTGGAAATAAAGAAAAAAAAAGTTATTCATGCCTCTACTGCCTCGTTTACTGTGTAATTGCAACTGCACATCTGTGTTGCGTAAAACTCCATTTTGTATCTATCTTTGGGGTAGCACTGATCGTGTTCGTATTGTGTTGTACGGTGTGGTGCTTGTCAGCATGTCATTTTGCTAGGATTGCCACGCAGCATAATGTCAGTGTAGTTGAGAATAACCATGTCAACTCGTACCATGCTGGTACTGCTAAAGTAACTTGTTAAATATTCTGTCTGTAAGCTATCACTAGTTCAAACTTCAGGTTGGACACTTCTGTGCACTTAACTCCTCGAGTCTTGGATTACAATAGACCGTCAATAAATGTGCAGTCTTATATAATGCTGTAGACTTTACTGCAAAGAACGGAAGGTATAAAATGATAATTTGTGATTGAGGTATGTGCCAAAATTGGTAGGCTACAAACAAACAAATGCGAATCATTGAACCTACGGCTATGCGCTACACGAACTAAGATTGATAGTTTTGTCGACTGTGTATGTTACAATAAAACAATCTCTAATTAGCTAGCTTGCTATCTCGCGCGCGCAGGTAAACGTGAACAGATCTCGCTCCGTAAGAGCAAACACACTCCCAATGTTTGTGCGAACAGCGCACACAGATGAGCAGACGCTTCGCGTTGTCTTTTCATCGCACCTCCGAAACATTGAGATATTAGCGTCATCTAGGGCCGCCCAGCTTTGACTGGGCGAGCCGACCCCAAGCTCTTGCGTTCTTTTTAGGCATGTGCGAAATTCGAACTCGCTTCGACACGTATTTTATGGGCGTATATTAGGCCACGTGCAGCCCCCTGTAAAGGTGGTTTCATTTCAGCCAGGAGTGCTATGCCGTGAAAACGCTCATCCAAAAAATCTGCAATGCGGCACATGCCTTGTTCCAGTCTATATATATATACTATTCGAAATTATTCGGCTAAATCATTATTCGCTTCGAACCTAAAATTTACTATTAGCGCATCCCTAGTTCTTTTTTGTCCGGCTGGCGAACGGCAGAAAGCAGCAAAAGTACGACTCGAAGGCGAAAGCCATCTTTTTCTTCTCAATGTACTGAACCTGCCCCACCACCGAGTACAGCAGGTGCGAGCGTTAAACTAAAACTCTGCTCGGCCAAGTGGAGCACGTGAAAGAGAGAGAGAAGTGTAACGCGGAAAGGCAGGGAGGTTAACCAGAAAAAAAAAGATATATATAAAGAAAGAGAAAATAGGGAGTGAGAAAGAAATAAAGGGAATAAAGACATAAAAAGATAGGGAATGAAATAGACACAAAAAAGAGATAGAAAAAGCAGATCAAGACAGAAAGAGAACGCGAGAGATAGAGAGAGAAAGGAACAGACGCGAAAAAGAAATAGAAAAAAAAAGAGAATAAGACAAAAAAGAGAAAGGGAACAAAGAGAAATAAAGATAGAAAGCGCGAGAAAAAGAAAGAAAACGATAGAGAAAAATTGCGGGCAGTTTGCACGAAGTCGCGCAAAAGCTTGGCCCAGCGAAGCACGGACCCGTCGTCGCTCGTGCTGCCCGTCGACCGACACGTCTAGCTTCTAGATGCGCGGCTTGCTCCTCGGGAGTACGCAGCCAGGCTACGCACCATAGAGCGGAGGTTGCGCGCGATGTCTCCGTCGGTGGGTCCTGATTTAGCTACTGCGCATGCGCGGCTTGGCCATGTGGTGCGGTATCTGGTCGCTAGATGACGCGATGCTTGCTTCCTCTTTCTTTCTATCCTTTTTCTCTATCTCTACTTCTTTCTCTATCTTTCGTTGATGTTTTCTCTGTCTCTCTCTTTTTCTTTCTGCATTTCTTTCTCTTCATTTCTCTCTTTCTCATTCTTTCTGTGCTGCGCTTTACTCTCTCCCCTCCTCCTTTCCCTTCACCTCAGCATCACATCTCTACTCCTCACGCTCACTTCCCTTTCCCACCCGCTTGCTTTGCTCTGCTAGCGTGCCTGGATAGCCGAGCGGTTAGGACCCTCGCCTTCGGATCGAGGGTACACGGGTTCGAATCTCGCGTAGTGAAGAACTTCTTTTCGTCAAGAATTTTTCTCTTTCTTCATATCTTTCTTTCCGTCTCTCTGTTTTCTTTCTTTCTTTCTTTCTTCTTTCTTTCTTTCTTTCTTTGTATGTATGTACTCGTTCTCAGGTAGCCGCACAGTAGCTCATACCCGTTAACATTATGATAGTTTTCTGCGACCGACTCACAAGGAACTATTTGCTAAGCCGCTTCGCTGTTAAAGCAAAGCAGAAAGAAACAGATACAAAAAAGAGACAAAAGAAACAGAGAGAAAGAGATAAAAAAAAAAGAGAAACAAGGAAGGCCATCCAGCTGCGCTCTTTCTTCAGGCTTGGCACTACTGGTGCGAAGCGGTCATAATTTTTTTCTACGCAGTAGCAATAAGCTACACAGCTTGATTAGCACACTAAGGTCCCACATAATCATGTGAAAACGGCCTTCAGGACTGCCAGCCAACCTTGAACGTTATGCGGTCATGTCACGGAAAGGCTACCTGTGCTGGATAGCGATAGCGTAATCGGGCCCCGTTCACATCGCCTTCTCAATCGGTAGCCTCGCTTCGTTCCTCGATGGACACCTGAACCATGCCGCTAGGAAAGGAGCGTCTGTGCGAGTAACGTTGGCCGTTTTAAACTATCCTAGAATGCCTACTGCAAGTACAGTTGCGAAGCGCCCACTACGCCATAATTATTCCTTTTGCTAATCAGCGAAGGGCCCACTACGCGTCCGTAAGGCAACACGCGAACCTATAGATACGCAGCTGCTCAATTTGTTGATGCTTGTACTACTGATGATGAATAAAAAGGTCTGAGCGCTTTGCAATGGGTGGGCCTTTCAAACACCCACTCGTTGCGCAATTCACATGTTTTGACACCTGGCGCCATTTTACGCTTCTGCCACGCAATATTACACGCGTTAAGGAGACTCTTCCCACTGCAAGACATTCATATATTGTTTATCATTTTTTTTTCGAACCTGTTTCAAGCAATGGCGTGGCTCTGATGAAATGTGTGCGTGAATGGCTGTCCACTTAAAGGAAGTTTACGATGAACTTGACGTTAGACCGGACTGGTACCCCATCTTGGTGAAATGCTTAGGCTCGCCACCTTTCCTGTGTAGCACGTTATGAAGAACTCTTCTTGGAATATACGACTTTAAATTAGCCTTCGCGTTTCTTTCTTAGCAGTGCTTGTACGCTTAAAGTCGCTATGTAACAACACCATAATTCTGTGTGATACTATGTGTGCTTTTTTTTTTCAATAGTGATTCTATTAAATACCATGATCAATAAAAAAAAATGGCGTGGCTCCGTGGTAGAACACCTGCTTGCCCTCAGAAGGCGTGGTTTCGATTCTCACACGAACCTAAGTTTTTAAATATTTATTTTAATTGCACCATTCTCGATTTTTCGGTCGCGGACAACGTAGATTTTGCGCTCACCACCAGCGACGCCGACACCGACACCGGAATTTCCGCGAAAGGAGCTCTTTAACGCTGTCGCGCTAAAAGTTCTGCCGAGGCCCTTGAACGCATGGGTGGATGCATAGCCCAACTAAGCGGTGGCTGCCGTCTGTTCTTGTTTCTGCTTCGTGAAAAGACAATTTCATCCCCGAGCCTGGAAGAGGGCGAAATCACGCACGAAGGAGTGATGTTCAAAGCAAAGACAACTGTACCTTGTGACACAATCGGTGTTACTCTCCAAACTTGAAGAGCGTGGTGCTACGCGTTCGTGCGCTGTATCTCATACTGAATTCGCTAGCACATCGTACGGTGTTTGCTAGGTTCTGCGGCGATGTGACACTCTGCGAAGAGAGTAGGCTCGATACAATGCACGGTACGCTGGCGGCAATATGCGCTGGTCGCGCATACTGCCGGTATGTGGTGGTATACACAATGCGCGGTGTGCTGTCGGCATTACTATGTTACGGGTCACGCGAAGCCTCTGAAAGCTGACATATACCCAAAAAGTGATCGCTCGCGAAAACCGCCCCATAGACGCACGGCCCTTAGCATTACATTAAGGTTTAATCAAGAATAAAAGTGATTTCTTCTTTTTACTCAGATTTACAATCTCGTGAGCGTTTTAGGTGTTTCGGGCTTAGCACGCGTGATGAATAGCACTTGCTAATGTTCGCACTAAATAAATTATCGCGCTAGAATAAAGTTGTCAAGTTATACCAAGCTTTTTTGTTTTTGTTGCGTTGTGATTTCTACAATTTAATTACTCATTTTTCACAGCTGATAGCCGATATGTCGTACACGTGAGGGGTGTCAAAGCGGCCCTTGCGTTACTGCGGCAACGCGTTCAAATTCGCTCTGTAAATCAGGCTTTTCCACGCTAAGAGAGTATTAAAGGAGAAGCCTGCTTGCCGTGTTCTCTCTGTTGTATATAACGGAAGAAATGCTGCCTATTCGAACGAACGAACGAACGAACGAACGAACGAGTGAGTGAGTGAGTGAGTGAGTGAGTGAGTGAGTGAGTGAGTGAGTGAGTGAGTGAGTGAGTGAGTGAGTGAGTGAGTGAGTGAGTGAGTGAGGTGAGTGAGTGAGTGAGTGAGTGAGTGAGTGAGTGAGTGAGTGAGTGAGTGAGTGAGTGAGTGAGTGAGTGAGTGAGTGAGTGAGTGAGTGAGTGAGTGAGTGAGTGAGTGAGTGAGTGAGTGAGTGAGTGAGTGAGTGAGTGAGTGAGTGAGTGAGTGAGTGAGTGAGTGAGTGAGTGAGTGAGTGAGTGAGTGAGTGAGTGAGTGAGTGAGTGAGTGAGTGAGAGTGTGAGTGAGTGAGTGAGTGAGTGAGTGAGTGAGTGAGTGAGTGAGCACCAGCAACAAAATGCAGAACATAGCCGTATTCGACACAGTTTTCAGGGTATAGCATCACAGAAATTAACTTTTTTTTTTTCTTTTTGAAAGGTATACAGCGCTAAACTTTGAACACAAGTACACAGAAAGACATGACGAAGCGGGCGCTGTACTCCAACTAATTTTACTGAAAAACAGATGCACGCTGCACTCGGCACGAAAGATCCTGGGAGCGTGCGCATTCACGGCATTAGACTGAAGAACACAGACTGCTTATAATCGCCTATTTAGTAATCTGTATTCGCTTGCGTGCAAGGAGACGGGAATGGTGCTGACACACATATCACTTCTTTGCTTCATAAAAAAAGGCTTCCGAAAGCTCACGAGCTAATCTGTCCTAAGCGTTCCACGACCGGGTCGGCAGCGCGCCTTCGCGCTTTTTCAGTCAGCCGCAAAATAATACAAACCACACGAGCACGTGGCGAAATTGCCGTCTGAGCCGTATAGTGGCGAGCAGTGTGGTGCCAAGAGCGTTGCTCCGGCCGCATTTGCCAGGGCAACGCTCTCGACACCAGACGGCTCGGCACTAGACGTCGCAGACGGCAATTTCGCCACGCGCTCACGTGGTCCGTATCATTTTGTGACCGACTGTACGTTCTTTTAGATTCCACCCGCGCTTAGCATTGTCCACGACTCTCGAATGTGCCAATTCACACGCCGCTATGTTGTTTGGCGGAGCCAAACCGTCTTTCATGTTTCATCGAGCGGTCGTGGTTCACCATTCCAATTTCCGATTTTGGTTCAGACAGACAGAAATGCTTTATTTTAAGCAAGTGTGTTTGGACCCCATGGGTGCCTGGACCACCACGCAGTCCCACGCTGCGTCTAAACAGTCAGGTCCCTTCTCTTCATGACGTCGGCAGCCCGAGCCACCGCAGCAATCTGCGATGTCAATACTTGCTGTCCCAGCACACGCGGTCGGCGGAGTTTGCTACGACACTTTTTCGAGTTCCAAGTTTATTTTCGTAAGTAAATGTAAAACGTGTGCAAACACTTTTCTCCTGCAATACCACTTTTATCACCTTTTTATTGTTTCATTCTATTTATTTATTTACTTTTAATGCGTTCTTTGGTTGTCTTACAGTAAACGCTACAAAGCGTCGACGATATTCTTTATCACTTCTGTTCTCGTTCAGCCTTCTCACAAATGTTTAAAAGGATACACAGATAATGATTGAACAGTCACCCAGCGTAATGTGGTGGTTGATAGCGATAACACGGGGGAAGGGGGGGGGGGGCACTGTTAACTCAAAAAAACTTGTTCAGACGGCACCTGTGTATTCGTGTATGTATGCGTGCCCAATGTACCTTGTTTGTTACATCATACGGTTACGGCGATGTGAACCATTGTTATCAGTACCCGATAATATTCCCTGTTCTCTTAAGGTTGACCGCTCAGTCATAGTAGAGTACATAGCGCTCTTATCTCATCTACTACCGTTTTAAATGCAAGACATTTTTAGCGAAACAAAAGCACTTCGACCTTTTCTATCTATCTATCTATCTATCTATCTATCTATCTATCTATCTATCTATCTATCTATCTATCTATCTATCTATCTATCTATCTATCTATCTATCTATCTATCTATCTATCTATCTATCTATCTATCTATCTATCTATCTATCTATCTATCTATCTATCTATCTATCTATCTATCGCTAGTAAGCCACCTTAAACCAATTAGATTGTTTCCTAATTGTTTCCAGTTTTACTCCTTTAGAAAACACCTTAACCAACCAGCTATATTGTACTCTACTGTTACCTTGTTTCTTCTGTAGAAAACACCTTAACCAAATACATTCTAATATAAATCGTTTCCTTTTTTTTTCTCCTCTTGAAAACACCTTAACCAACCAATCACATTATGCTTCTAACCGTTTCCAGTTTTTCTCCTTATTTTACCCTGATGGGGGCGAAAAATGCAAAGAACACCCGGCCATGTGTATAGATTTAGGTGTACGTTAAAAAATTCCAGGTGGTCAAAATTAATCCGTAGTCCCCCACTACGGCGTACCTCATAATCATTTAGTGGTATTGGCATGTTAAAATCCAACATTATCAAATTTTACTCTATAGCGTTTCCCTTTTTTTTTTTTTCTAAACGCGGGCACGTTATATGCCATCAGATTTTCTTTTCTTATGCAAGTCTAGAATGAATCGGATATCGTCAATCTCTTCGAGCTAAACAACGCTTCAAAGTTCAACGAAACTTACCACTAGTAAAAATCTTAGTAGTGTACCGTTGTTTACGATGAATGACCGAGCTGCAGCAAGGTGAGATCGTTGAGCTTGTAGGAAGATGCTTGACGTCTGGGTGCTAAATATTTGCCAATTGTTTATGAATTTGTCCCAAATCAATTTTTTATGCATTCAATAATTAATGTAAGGATGCGTTGTTACAGTCGCTTGTCCCATCGAAGTATACGAAAACGGATAAATCATTTTTTCTTTGGCAAACAACGCTGTGAACTTGAAGAAGTTTTTGCATATAGTGGTATGAAGACAAACTGTGGAGCAGTAAATTAAGACAACGGTACTCTATAAAAGACAATGACTAGAGCTTTAATTGTTCTAGAATTTGTTGCATAAGTTCAAAACAAGAAGTGGAAAGTCTATAGTGATCGTACCAGGCGGAGCGTCTTTATTTAGGACGTCAATTTTTGACAACACTCTGTAACAATTGTGCAACTAGAAAAATGTGAAGTATCAAGTTCACAATTGTGGCGCAGCAATAACAAGCGATGTCATGATCCTGCCGACTGCATCAAAAAATAAATTCAAGGCGAGCATATTTCATGCATTAAGTGCTCTCGTAAATATAACATACCACAAATCAGTGAGTAATACTCTTGCAAATCCCTCGTTTATGTTGTCAATTTTGCATTAGCTGTAAATTCATACGAGTTTGTTCATTTTTAGATGTTTGATACGAGATGCAGTTGAGAAAATATGCGCATTATGTTGCCCGGTGTGAACACCGACAAACAGTACGTTTTCCTTTGGTTTCTTGCGTCGATGTTCGGCCTACGCTAATCAATGCGAAGGTCATGGACAAAAAAGCCGGAATTCCCTTCATATCGAAATCTACAAGACAATTACATCTTTCATTGCATCAGGGTTAGGGACCTGCAGTCTTTGCCCTTCAGTTTTTTGTTTTTTTTATGAGCTTAGCAGCTTTCGGCAGGGAAACGGGAAATCGTCCGCCATATGGGCCAATCAGGAGATTGAACCAGCGACACCTACAAGAAGCAAGCATAGTGTACGTCTGTTGCCTCCAACGGTGGCGTGGAAAGCGACTGCGCTCATCCTGGCGTGCAACGATGACTACATAGATTGTTTGCCGCAGAATAGTTTGCATTGAACAACATATCTGTTTAATACCCGAGACAATAGGATCGCCATAGCCTTTCTAGCAACATACTCCATGGAATAGGTCGGCAAAAAAGTGCGGAGCTCACTCAGACTCACTCAAGAAATATATCTTGCGCTTGGGGCTCACTCGGACTCAGACTAATTGAAATTTTTCTCAGCCGGACTAACTCGGACTCCACCTCACCAAAATATTACTCACGCGGACTCACTCATACTCACGGCTCTAGCTGCGTGTGAGTGAATGAGTCTGAGTTAGTCGACTCATGAGTCCGTTAGCGTATTATTGGCTCTTCCGACCGAGGTGTCAATGCCCTTTAACACCAATATCTAGTATAATTGGTGTTCTGCTTGGTGCCTTTTTATCCTGTACCATCAAATATGAGTATTCAGTGGTTGCAATCTAGTAAGAACATTTTTATTGATAGAGATGACTCACACGAGATATTTTTATCAAGAAGTTCTTGTGAAAGAGTTCGCGGGGAGGGGGGGGGGGAGGAATCCAGGCACTTGACCCCCCCCCCCCCCCCCCACACACACACACACGCTGCGTGACAGTTTTAGTTGAGCGTCCGCCACAGCTCTGTGGACGCAGCCTGCCATTGGGAATGGCTGGCAGCCTGCGTCCTCAGAGCTGCCGCGGACGCCCAACTAAATCTGTCTAATAGATACTGAGCTGGCGTATGAACGCTAGTGCTTTGAAGTATGTGCGAGTCGACGGGAGCATGAACGTGAGCGGACATAAGGCTGATGGTAGTGCTGAAGTTGTGTAGATAGAACCATAGGTCGGTAAAAACAATGTGGAGCTCACTCAGACTCACTCAAGAAGTATATTTTGCGCTTAGGGCTCACTCGGACTCGCCAAAACTTTCCTCAACCGGGCTCACTCAGACTCGCTAAATGTTTCCTCAACCGGACTCACTCGGACTCAAATCACCAAAATATTACTCACCCGGACTCACTCAGACTCAGACTCGCGGCTCGATCTGAGTCTTACTGAGTCAACTCTTGTGTGAGTTTGCCGACTTATGCTCCATGACACCTCCACAGCATCACGAAATGAGCCACCAGCGTAGCGGCCACCTTGTTGTTTTCTTTCATCTTTTACTAACGTTTTTTCCGGGCAGTGCAAATAGATTAACGTAGAGCCTAATTTTATGCGCTCTGGCCGATGTTCATATTATATGCGCTGGCGTATAGGTGGTCTTTCGCATGACTCCATGCCCGCATTACCGCTCACTCTCACAGTCTTTCCCCTCGCAAACTACTTGGGTGATCTGCAAGCGTTCCCGGAACATCGCGGGTGAGGGGGGCTTGGGAAAGATGCGGAGATGACGCATTTTCGAAAAAAAGAGAGAAAAGATGCAGCGAGAGCACCCGTAAAATGGCGAGGGTGCCTTCAGTTCTGTATATCGGAGTGGTTGCCGTGCCGTTGTCAAGGTGACGGAGCCTCGGACGTCCCTCGATAGATGGCGCCACCGACAAACGGTGAGCCGTTCCAGTGCCTCCTCTAGGCACTGGCCGTTCGTACCGGTGGTTGCAGACTGGATGCCAGGCTGCAATGCGACGTATGTGTGCGTGCGTGTTTGCGTTTAGGGCACTTGGCTTTGCGATGGTGGTCTCTCCCCGATAGCAACATTACCCCCCCTCCCCACTACCTTCTACTACAGCACCGTACTCTTTCTCCGCCATCATCTCTCAGGCTTGTTGCCGGTCTTGTTGCAGTCGCGTCGTCGTTTTCTCGGCGCCCGGACCAAAACTGCTCCAGCTCTCCCCTTCCTCTGTGCCCACCGTGGCGCCATCATTACGTGACGCTGCCCTATAATTAGAGTGTCAGGGACGATATGATGACATGCTTTCTCCCTGTATTTGTTCTGCTTCGGGAAAATTATGCCCACGATAAGGGCTCCTTCCTCTTCAGCAATGTGGCCATCAAATTTGCCCTTCTGGTGCATTGGTTCTTTTATCTATCTCTTTATTCCTTTGCCGTTTTGTTGCGACTACGGAGAGCACTTCGCTGTCCAGGAATGAACACCCCCCCCCCCCTCTTGCTTCGCTAACTTCTGGTTGAACCATCAAGCTGCGTGCATGCATATTCCTTTTTTTTTTTTTTTGTCTGTGGTGGTTTTATGCTAGACCGTTCCTCTTATTCGTTGTTTCTTAGGCGCAGACTAGTTCGGGCGCGCTGCCGCGGACCATTTTTCGTGGCTAGTTCGCGAACCCTGTCAGCGATTATTACACAAGCGGTCGTGTACGCAGCAACGGACGCTGGATGTTGCCTTTGCGGCAGGCATTAAAGCGCTCGAGTGTATTTATGATGCAGATAAGCACACGGACGTGCCCTGCTTCGATTTTAATGGCGGTTGAGGCAAGCACACATGGCTGCCTCCTTCGCCGGATTTGTAGAGACCGTGCGTGCACGAGATAATAGAGGTGTACCTCAGACTTCATCGAAGCCTGACTGCAAAAAAAAAAAAAGAAAAAAAAGGTTTCCCTGGCGTTTGCCTTCTTTACAATGCGCGCTGCTACACTTTGTGCAGATTTGACTTACGGCTTCTTCCCAGTTCATACCTATTAAGTCACATCGATGTGTTTCCTTTCTGACAGTCAGTACTACCATAATGACTAAGCACTACTGTATATAGCTCTAATGTTTCTCTGCGCGACAGTGCGGCTGTATGTACCTTTGCTGAAGCAGGTCATCATAGGAGTTCCGGGCTACTTTGTGACCTTTTAAATCTTGTCATAAGCAAGTGTTTAGTCAGATCGGCTTATATAAGAATGTGCGTATTTCGTTTCCAGCATCCTATACAGCATTATGCCCCTTAAAGTATGCAGGATCGTGCTCAAAGCCAGCGCATTGGCCAAGTAATGTAGTCACGACGTTATGTAAAAGGTGCACCTTTATGCCACTCCTGTTGCGGAATTTCACTCCAAAAGGTGTAACATCCGGTTCAAAAGGAGCAATTTGCTGAGAACGCAGCGAATCAGAAGTGTATAAAAGGTGTTCTTTAAATTCACACTTCATTTCGTTCCATGCTTTGATGTATAAAAAGCTTATGGTCAGGTTAAAAAAAAAAAGAAAATACACGTTTGCGAATCGTGAACTGTGTAGATGAATTATTACAGTGATCCGCATATATGGAAATACGACCACTGGACGACCGCTGCATTTCCTCGGATGAACTTTTAAGGCATGGCACGACAGACCACGACAACTGGTAGCTGGAACCGTTTCCCTATTTTTATTTCTTTATCGTTAACTGGCGCTCCTTGAGAAAATGACAATGGGCACATATTCAACAAGAATGTGATTATCACGTCATGATTATTCCGACAGGGCGTAACTCGTCTGGGGAGACAGAGAAAAAAAAGCAATAAAACGCCGACACTGCCCTCGGGGGTAACAAGAGTTGGTCGTTGTGTGCGGCGGCGCCACTTTGTTACGTGTGCAAACACCGTGCAGCTCCATTCCGCCACGCCTGTCAACGCTCCCTCCCCTCTGCGAAAATACTCATTCGCTCGTTCGCGCCAAACCGGGCCTGGAGGGGTGAGGGGCTGCGCGCGCCCGAGGGCCTGGTGAGAAGGAAGCCCGCTGCGGAGCGCTGCGTTCGCTTCGGCAGGTTGTTTGCTGCGTGGCGCCATCTATCGACGGAATGACGACACCGAAAAGGGCGCGCTCGCGCACGCACCTCGTTAATCTCGAACGCAGGGGGCGAGGAGGCGCGCGCGTGGAGAGGAGGCGAGGCGGGGCAACTGGCGCCGCCACTCTCGCAGGCCTCTCCTGAGGAACGCGCTCATTGGTCCGCCCAGCTTTGTACTTGCTCGAGGATAACGCGCGGCGGGGATCCTGCGAGTTTCGAGAAAGAATGCGCCCGGGCCTCCGTCATATAGGTGCTGTCCGCTTGTTAGTGCCGTCATTCGTGTGCCGCGTGTCGACTGTGATGGCCCCCGGACGGGTATCATAGCCGAACTCATCAGTGCGAGCGCAGAGAATCGCAACGCTAGTTTGCTCCGAGGCGCGGTCATGGCGACGTCGTCTGCTCCGAGGCGCTCGGCCGCCGTCTGCTGCTGTCGAGCGGCGGCCGTGGTGGTTTTACTGCTCCTGCCCGTGTGCCGCGCGGTCACCGATACCGGGCGGATGTGCGAACCCATCCGCATCGAAATGTGCAAGGATATCGGATACAACGTCACCGGAATGCCCAACCTGGTCGGCCACGAACTCCAGCAGGACGCTCAACTGCAACTGCAAACTTTCAAGCCACTCGTCCAGTACGGCTGCGCGTCCCAGCTCAAGTTCTTCCTCTGCTCTGTGTACGTGCCCATGTGCACCGAGAAGGTCCCCCAACCCATCGGTCCGTGCCGACCGCTGTGCGAAAGCGTGCGCTCACGGTGTCAGCCCGTGCTCCAGGAGTTTGGATTTCCGTGGCCCGCGGCACTGAACTGTTCCAAGTTCCCGCCACAGAACAACCATCGGCACATGTGCATGGACGGCCCCGCGCCCGACGAAAGTGACCGCTACCGACCGGGACCGAGGGCCAAGCCCCCGCGCCTGAACCGAAAGCCTGTTGTAGAGAGGCCACGGCAGCGAGGACTGTGCGACGCGTTCCATTACGGGGAGCGCTACTTCTACTACATCAATAGCACGCAGCGCTGCGCTCACCTCTGCGATCGGGACATCCTGTTCACGCAGGAGAACAAACGCTTCGCCGAAATCTGGACCACGCTGTGGGCCTGCTTTTGCTTCTTCTCCACCCTCTTCACGCTCATCCACTTCTTGATAGACCCGAGCCGCTTCCACTACCCAGAGCGCTGCATCATCTACCTGAGCGGCTGCTACAACGTCTACAGCGTTGCGTACTTCGTGCGCTTGCTGCTGGGCCGCTCGAGCGTGTCGTGTCACATGGACAGCCAGCACGAGGTGTCCATCCTGATACAGGAGGGCCTCGACAACATCAACTGCACGGTGGTGTTTATGCTCCTGTACTACTTCGGAATGGCCAGCGCCACTTGGTGGGTCGTGCTGACCGTCACCTGGTTCCTGTCGGCCGGCATGCGCTGGAGTCACGAGCGCGTCCAGAAGCACATGACCGCCTTCCACTTCCTCGCCTGGGTCCTGCCCGCCGTGCAGACCATGGTCATCCTCGTGATGCGCGTAGTGGACGCCGACGAACTGACGGGCACATGCTTCGTGGGCAACCAGAACTCCGCCGCCCTGCTCGGATTTGTCGTCCTGCCGTCCAGCGTGTACCTCGTCGTCGGCGCCATGTTCCTCTTCTGGGGATTCGTAGTGATGCTGCGCTCGCGCGACGCGATCGCCATGGGGCACGCCCCGAAGGCGGACAAGCTGGAACTGATCATGATCCGCGTGGGCATCTTCGCCGTCCTCTACATGATTCCGGCCACCTGCGTTCTGGCGTCGTACATCTACGAGTACTCGAACCGCGACGCGTGGCAGGCGGCGTCTTCGGCGCTTAGGCCAAACGTGGAAGTGTTCACGCTGCGCATCTTCATGGCGCTCGTGGTGGGCATCACGACGGGCGTCTGGACCTGGTCGAGCCGCGCGTCCCTGAACGCCTGCCGTCGGCCCACGTCGCCTCAGTACGTCGAGCACAAGCCGCCGCAGCACAAGGTCGTGTTCACCGCTGCGCACGTCTACCAGCAGCAGCAACAGCAGAAACCCATGCTGAAACGAACTGTGTCTGCGGACAAACATCAGTACAAGCGTGTGTTCAGGGTCAAAGGCGGTTCCGAGACGACCGTCTGACGGTAGTGGAAAACTCGCCGCGAACTGCATCATCCTCGAACAATGAGACATCGTCCTTGCCCAGTGCCTTTTTTTTTTTTTTTCCTGCTTTCGTTCTTCACATGTGACGTGCCTAGCACACAAACCATTTGGATTACTCATCGTCATCCCGTCGGACTCCTTGCCTGCGCTACTTCGAAAGACTCTGGAACGAGGACATCAGCTGCGGCGAGAACCCTTCCTTTATTGCATTTAGAACTTGCCGACAAAAGAATGCTCCCCCAGTGAATATTTAGGGTCGCGTGCGATCCTCCATTGTACATTGTGTAAATAGCCGCCCATTTGTACATACTTATTCATAGATACATAGCTTAACTGCGTTCTCTAGGTTCTCGTAGTGTGACTTAACGCAGAGAGAGCACGGGCTGAGCCCGATTTGAACACGTATTTGTACAGAGCCGTTTCGCTGTGGCGAAATATATGCTGTTTGATATAACTCGTGCCTTCCTCGTGTTTTCAATCACCCGATTACTGTGGTGCCATCTATGAGCTCGCATTGAAGAGCTCCCGGCCATAGACGATTTCAAGGTTTCATTTTATTGGTCTAAGACACCCATCCTGTGATACGGTGGTGTCTTTAAAAGAGAGCTTTAGTGCCGGGGGCCCCTAGCGGCTTGCGTTCCTTTGCACTCCCAGCCGTACTCACGAAGAATACAAATAACGCCAGCGCTTGTGTACGCAAGCCGCTTTGGGGCCCCGGCACTAAAACTGCTGCTGTTATAGACAGACATTTAAGTACACTGCAACAGTATGATCCTTTTCGTTGCTGCTCACCACTCGAAAAAAGTGACGTCATATGATACGTCGCTTTCAGTACTCACTAGTCAAAGGATGGCGTCATCAAAACGCGATTAGAAACAATATGCGTGGTAACGCGTTATGCGTTTTTGAAGTTCCCGCGCCGAGAGCAGCCCGTGACGTCATAGCCAGTCCTCATTCCCCGGACGCCGCACGTCATGCTTCCCTCCCGTATTTTCTCGTACCTCGTGAGCATATTACGCCGAGTAGCATTTTTTTTTTTTTCAACTGTAACCTTTATAAGAACGCAACAGTCGACAAGCAACCTTTCATGTCACGCTCTATTCATGAAAACCTCTTGGTGAAGCTTCCCGCGAACCACTCTTGTTCTTAAAAAAAATGTACGCTTTGTTTTTAGACGTAGGAAAACAGAACTTTGTTTAGCCTTAGAAACGGACGATAATTAAGAAAACTTGCCGAACAGTATTTTCATTACCTTTAGGGGATCATCACGGCAGTGCAGTTTTTCGCGCACCTTCCAAGAGACATTGACCTTTGCCTTCGCTGAAAGAGAGCAGAGTGCAGCCGCACTCACACGACGTCACACTCTGCGTATAGACAACTTGCGCCGATGTCATCACGGCCGCTCGCAGTTAAATCTGCGCCCTCTATGCCATCGCCTAACTGCATTAAGCATTATGTAATCTCCGAGTGGGATATTCACGCATGGCACCTCTCTAGTCACGTGAAAACGATCGTTTCAGGGCACTGCTTGTGTCGACGTAGTGCAGGCGTTGGAAGAACGCGAATATTAATCTAAACAAATGTATTTGGTGTTTCAAGGGGCACAACCATGATCTGGCCCACGGTGCTGGAATACTCTTGAGTATCTCTTAACATGGGCCGAATATGTAGTACACAAATATGTTTACCTCCCCACCATCGGTTTCTGGCCACCATGGCGATCGAAACCTGCGACTCGGAGCTCAGCAGCGCAAGGCCGTAGCCACTACCTCGGTGACTGTTCGTAACCATTTGCCGAGAAACAAGGGCATAATTTAGGACATCGCTTACAGGAACCTCTCCTTTTTGGGTCGCACTTCTCACCAGCGTATTTTATAGCCACGGTAAAGCAGCTCCCTTTTCTTTTATTAAATATGTTTAAAGAGAGGTTGGTGCCTAGGTATGGCTCCGGGTACTCCTCTCCTCTTGCGTAGTAATTTGCACCATGAAGTTGTCAATAACCGTAATGTAAAATTCAAGCATGAAAATGTCCTCTTACAAAAGCAAAGCTCCTTATTTATGGATCCTAGATACCCGAAATGATGATAAACTGCGCACTGGGCACCATTAAACTTATGCATATATATACTTAGCACAACATCCCGCTGTCCTAAGCACGCGGCGCGCAGAGATTTCAATTGTATTGTGCAACGTATTCAATGTTGTACACTGTCGTGTCATTTTCCAGCCAGGAGCACATAAGGCTGTTTGTATAAGCCCAATGAAAGCTATATATACGTTGGCATTCCTCGCGTGCTATATTGACGTTCGCTGGATGCATAAACCATTCGCGCTGATTTGCAGACTCGTACCAACTGCTCGTACACGTCATTTGCGGTGACCAAGTTACTACGGTTCTGTGCTGCTGAGCAGCAGGCGGGCGTTGCCCTATTCTCTCATTTACTGGCTTGCGTAGACGTATATGAGCATGCACAAGGCAGAACCTCCACATAGCGAATATCTCGGTGTAACGAAATGAGGCAAAACTGCCCTTAGGGTGCTTGTGTTCTGTCGAGTAACCCTCCCAAAACACGGCTGGCATGGAAATGACCGCCGATCTTCCTTCAGACTCACAGCGAGGTGAAGTTCTATCGCTCGGTGTATGTCAGCACCAGAAGACGATACATAGAAACCCGCCGGGCGAACATTACATATGCAATCATACCAACGTGCCCTACTTTCCACCCCACTGAAGTCTTATAAAATCCGGCCGAATAATTGCGCCTCCGTCTCTATATCTTCCATATATTATTAGGTACACGTTTTTCCGTGTCCTCTGCGGTGGCTCGCTGGCTACGGCGTTATGCTCCTGATAAAAATGTCGGGTGTTCGACACCAGGCCGCGGAAGCCCCACTGTGACGGAGGCGGAATGCGAGAATGGTCGTGCACCGTGCTTCTGGGGCACGTGGAATAACCACAGGTGGTCTTGTTTAGTTCAGATCCTTCTATTTCCCATGCCCCACACTTTCCTCTTAGACGTTAATCTGTGCAGCTTCGAGGCGTGCAATCGCGAAACTTTTTTTTTTATTATTTGTCCTCGTATATGAAATCGTGAACCTTACAGCCATTGGGCAACTAGATAGTATTGGCGCCTACTCACTCAGTAGAAGGGGAGAAAATGTTGGGAGGAAGATCGGGTTGATATGCGCGGTTTGAAGCAGCTGCACACAATAGACAGCGAACAGCTGTCAGTAACACTTAACTTCTTTCACCTTATTGCTGGTTTACGACCGGCTCTCATTCACGTTACTGTAGCAAAAAATATAAAGTAAGGTGAGATGATGTATCCCTCGCGGAGTGATGGCAACAATGTTCCGAGGGACGAAGAGAAAATGGAGAGGATTGGCGCCTATTGTGTGACGTACAGCTGCTAGCTAAAGCAGAGTGTACCACTGTCGTGTACTTATACAACATCCTCTCTCCAAATTTTAGAGAAAAAAAAAATGTTAACGTGCGCCTATATCTTCATCGCCTTCGTATGGACGTATGTTCATTTTTGTCACCTACGAAAAGCAACTTAGCGATCCGTTGGAGTGATAGGAGGATCACTTACTGCAGGTGAATGATAGGTCTGATTACTATAAGGTGGTGGCTAAGGAAAGTTTAGGCTAGAGAGGGAACATTATTTAGTTAGTTCAGTGAGTGATCGAAGAGCTTCATTTCAGAGGCATGCTTGCCACTCACATTACAGTTGATCTGACCTAAGCGGCATGGTAACATTTGTTCAAATGGCATGTGGTTTCAGTCAGCTACACTTGGAAAAGAGGAAAGGATGTGCTTGGTCATGGAATAGGATGATGGCAGCTGTATTTCACATCCTACAAAATGTGTGTTGTGTTAGTGTGCCTGCTGATGTCCTTACTCTTCGCTTGAGGGTGAGGGAGTACCTTTTACAGATTCACATTTAGGTTCATCGGGCTGCTGCTGCCTTGGACAGACAAGTGTGCTTGTCGAAAGCTGGGCTCCAGCGACAACCCTGTTCAAGAACTTTTCATCGTCTTCAAGGTTCTATCTTCCCCTGAACTTCTGCCCTTATTTTGTTTGTCCTAGAAAGTCAATCTAAACAAAAGAAAGATCCCACCAAAGAAAGTACGGTGTAGGAATAGCCCACATGATGTCCCACGTTCAGTTGTTGGGCCAATGTCTGGGAACTTAGGACACCACGCCGATCCTCTGAGCAGAATTCCTATCCCGTCTCAGGTAACGTCATCTTCACACCTCAGGTGTACAGGTAACACGGCCAAGCCAATTGCCTGCACATTCTGCAAGACTAGGTTCACCTGCATTCAGCAACATCCCACCCCTTCTACACATGACAATACCACATGCGATGCCATCAGCAACGCTGACGAACAATACGAGCCGTGCTTTATACAAAAGTTATTGCGATGAACAACGGAAAGATCGGATTGGAGCGCAAACACAAGACACCGAATATTTTATTCATTCGGTAATTTACGAAGGAAACATCGGCTGGTGTCTTCAGGATGTTCATACCTGGGAAAGTGGAAATACACGGTACGCGTCACAAGCGGAACATGGTGAGTATTATATATACACCGTGTAATAAAGATGTCGCTCTAGCTCAATGAACTCGGTCATGGCTAGTATACAATTCATTAATTCATGCTTGACCTGTCTTTGAGGCAGGTCAGTATCGAGTCCGTGTGGAGATGGGGTGTCGGCCCTCTATCGTGACGTCACTGCTTTGAGCGCTCCAATTCCAAGTGCCAAGGCGCTACAATTCGGTGAATTCACGTGCGGAAAGACGTCAACTTTTCAATAGGGAGCTGTCTTCCTATTCCTCGGTTCTTACGCAATAGCCTCCGGCGTGTCGCGATTATGTCAAAGCCCTCACTTCATCGTATCGCACGGTCAACTTGCAGCGACCTCTCGCGGACTGAGAAGGTCGGCGCGCGTCTGCGCACACACAAGCCCCGAGCAAGAGTTGGTAGGGGCGAGGCGGTTAGCCTCCCGGTTCCTTGTGTGCGGGGGCTTGTACACAACCCTTGTGTCTCGGTTCATTTCGCCGCTGTAAGGGCCGCCAGCAGCGCGCTCGGTCTCGCAATTTGCAAGAACACGGGGGCCCTCGCCGGGCCGACGTGTACACCCCTGGCGGCGGCAGCTAATAACATCCAAACGAAAAGAAAGGCCTAGCAAAAGCCCGGGCTGCTGCCGCATACGCGTGTTCCAGCGACGACGGCAGCAAGGGCGAGGAGGCGAGCAAGCAAGCGAGCAAGCAGGTGTCCCTTCATTACGGCCCCGTGATGTACAGCCGCACGATTTTCCAGGGCCGCCTTTGCCTTTGAATGATGGCTCCTGCTGCCAGACTTCCACGCCCGGCGGACCTGTTTGTTTTCTGCTCGCGTTCTCCAGACCGCGTCTCCCTTTCTCACCCTCTTTGTTTGTTTGTTTCATTTGCTCCGTGGGCCAAGGAGCCGCAGCATGCTGCCTGGCTGCGGAAAAGGCGTTCCCATCTAGTACTTCGTTTGTTTCTCTGAATGCTCGTCTGTGTTGACCCGTCCTTTTGTTTTTGGAGCAAACCGGGAGTGCTCGCGCACGGGCGTTTCGTTCCGTGCGCCGCCCAGAAGCCGAACCGCTCGCAATCGCTTCTTCCGCCTCTCGTAGCCACTCAAAATTGTTTTTTCGCCTTGCTTCGTATTTTCGCTTGGGCGACGGCTTCTAAACAATGTACATGCGTATGGCCATCGGAACGTTCGGTTTCGGTTTTATTTCTCCAACGTCTTCGGCATGAGTCATCGCGTTACGCGTCAAATAAATCCCGCAGCGTTCATCGTGTTCCCCTAATGACGTGGCAGGTACATCATCCGTAACACCTTTCATACCCTCGTACACCGTCAGTCTGCGCACGCGCAGCAGCGTCAACAGTTTTTTTTTTTTTTTTTTCCTTACGTTCCACCTGTCGAAGGTGTTCGCGCCTTTCTCTTGTCTGTCTCTGCTCATTCGCTCTCCCATTGTTTTCTCATGCTGCCATGGCATTCTATTTCCGCCTCGCGCGCTTGCAAATGAGGTGAAGCGAAAATTGAGGCGAGCGGTCGACGATTGATACACAAGTAACGTGTGGCAGTATTTTACCTGCTGCGCACGTTCACATCTAACCCCTCCCCTCAAGACCCTCTGTTCGTCATCCGGGCTTCTCTCGTGCCAACGCGACTGGGATAAAATTGGTTCTGTCAGTCCTGCCCTCCTTTATTTTTCTTTTTTTTTTTCAGTTTTCATGTTCGCGCGCACAAAGTCTAGAGCATTCTCAACCCCGCCTCGGTGGTACAGTGGTTATGGTGCTCGGCTGCTGACCCAAAGGTCGCGAGTTCGATCCCGGCCGCGGCGGTCGGCTATCGATGGCGGCGAAGTGGTATAGAAGCCCGTATACTGTGCTATGTCAGTTCACGTTAAAGAACATCATATGTCCGCCGCGGTGGATGAGTTGTTACGGTGCTCGACTGCTGACCCGAAGCAGTCGTGGGTTCGATCCTTGCCGCGGTGGTCGCATTCAGATGGAGGCGAAATTGTAGAGGCCCATGTACTGCGCGATGCGTGGTTTCGGCTCGTAAATCCCCAGATATTATTTATTATCAGCATTCTCGCCGTTTCTTCGAGAAGTGCTAAATATCGGCACTAACCGATTTCAGACTGTTGAAGGGCTTGAGTTGCTAAGACGCGGGTTCGATACCCGGCCACGATGGGGTCATTTTGATGTGGGCGGAACGCAGGAACACCGGTGTACGTAGATTTAGGCGCATGCAGGTTGAAAAACCTCCATATAGTCAAAATTAATCCGGAGTAACTCACTCCGGCGTGCCTCAAAACCATATCGGGGTTTGGACACACACAAACTCAGATTTTTTTTTATTTCGGGCTTCTAATTAAGATTTATTTCCATTCGTTTCTCGATTAAATATAGGTTAATGGATGAGGACATCAATCTAAAATTTCTCCAAACAGGAAATTGAGGAAGTTCGGTCGATTTCACATCGGAAAAGAAGTGTGGAAGAGAGACGAAGGCTAAAAAGTAAAGGACAAGACACGGTGCGTTCACTGGCAACTGATATTTATTACATAAAAGAGAATCTATATGTGTTGTGTCAAGCCTGGGTACTCAAGCCAAAAATAAGAAAATGCAGACGTCTTACGTATACGATTGCTTTTCAGAAAAAAAGCTAGCTATCATAAACGTTTCACCTTGAGCACTGGCAAGACTTGTGCTATAAGTTTTCTCTAACAGTCATAGTTCATTATCATTTTTCTGTAACACAAATGTGTCAGTCCTCTACGCAGGTTCTCCACTTGCTGTTTGGATCCTTTCATCGGCATAGCACCATCTGCAAAAGACCACATCTGTGTGATATTAAGGTGTACTCAAGTTTATGTTTGCGTTTTGTTTGAAAGAAATATATTAAACAAGTATACATTATACAGATATACATCAGGAGAAATGCGGCTCATCTCAAAGATGTATCAACTGCAATAAGTGAGATAAAAAATAAAATCTCATTAGCGCGTCCTGGGTTTTGCGGCGCTCCACATTTCACTCTATATACATGATGCCAACGTGAAGCACCATACTTATCTTGCTCACACGTATACATATCTCACATTCAGAATTAGCGCACGAGCCTTTTCAAAGTCCAATTGGAGAGTGAACGTGGTTTTCCACGAATAACCCGTCTCTTTTGTCAACGGACTCCACCCTACGGGCCTGTAAAATTCCGAGCAACACCACACCACCTAATTCCATTGCCACTTTGGACCGCGTGTCCTTTCTCTTGTCTCCGGGTCCGTAGATAAAAACATTACCTGCCTTTTCTGTACGCGTCACATGACCTGTACGACTTCGCTTGTCCGTCTTGCTCTCACTTGTGTTCTCTGTAATTCATACCACCGTCTTTCAGTCACGTGACGTTACTTTTTTTTTTTTTTCGTTGCCGGCATCTGCTGCAAGGCTATAGATATACAGCCATTCTCTTCCTCCTCGTTGCAGGATCGCTTTCGTGTTTACTGCAGCTTATGTTTCCTTATAATTACACTAACGCGCCCTTGGGATGTTTGCCAGGCGCGTATCATTTTCCTTCTTCGGCTTAAGTTTGTCGAGGAGCTTAGGTTAGGTTACGACATGTTACACGTTAATTAGGTTAGATTTCGATACCGCATTAGACTAGCCGTTCACCCTTGCTTCCGCTGGTCCAATTTTTTTTTAGGGAAACTACACGCACTGCAGGTCGGAAAACCGCCAAGTTACCAGCGCTAGAGTCTGCCACGTCGACTACAATAATTTGTAAAGTTTTACGTGTGAAAACCATGATATGATTATTAGGCATGCCGTAGTGGAGGGCTCCAGAAATTTAGGCCATCTGCGTTCTTTAACGTGCACTGACATCGCGTACCATACATGGGCCTCTATAGTATTTCTCATCAAACGTGAAAATTTGCCGTCGGTGGCGTCGCGCGGCGTAGGCGTCAGCACGAAAATGCAAAATATCGGCACGTGATGACGTCACATGTCGGCCAGGTTTGTGTCTCCATCGTGACATCCCGTTATCACTTGACATCGTCTCTTGGTAAATGATGGGCCGATCACGGAGGCTGTGCAGAAAGCTTGTAGAGAAGAGGGGGGGGGGGAGTGATGATTAATACATCGACTGCGAAGAAAATTAAGGAAGATGGCTTTCGCCTTCGAGTCGTCTTAGGAGAATGCGTAATGGACCGTGTGAGGTTTTCCGCCTCCATCGAAATGCGACCGGCGCGGCCGGAATCGAACCCGCGACTTTCAGTTCAGCAGCCGAGCATCGTAGCCATCTATACCACCGTATAGAGGACTCCATGTCGTCTATATAATGGCGACTACATAGTACATTGCGGCAGCTGTCGCTATCCTAAACAAAGACGAAGTGACGCGTTTCTTTTTCCTCGCAGTCTCTCTCGGGGCATCTCTCTTAATATTTTTTTTATTCTTCTGTCGTTTCGGAGTTGGCGAACTCATTAGTACGCCTCGCGTGCGCGGCGCGGGCTGCTTTTTTTTAATTAACAGTCCTCCGGCCGCGCTGCGTGCGCGTAGATTTTACGACTCCCGTTTCTTTCTTTCTTTTTTGCATGCTGCGCTCGTGTGTTCACGCTTGAGGCCGAAGCAAGTGCGAACTAAGAGAGAGAGAGAAAGAAAGAATTACGCCGTGCATACGATACGGAGAATGATAACGGAGAGGAAACAAACGACCGCGTTCCGGAAGTTGCGCGCCGCCTCGCAACAGGACCGCATACTTTGTACACACAACGCCGTGTAGAGACATGTTATATAGTATAGTCACCGACTTGAAGGGTGACATTTTTTTCAACGCTTTAACGACTCTGGCCAGACCCGTTTTTCTAAAAGCACTTCTGGGAGAACTGGCTGTTAAATGGGGCCACATGTGGTTTATATACGAGATGCTGTCGGAAAAGGATAATTATGACGCTGCATTGTGCCTGCATGCACGCATTGAGTTTTGGACAGAACAAAGTAAAGAGCTATATATACTACGACGAAAAATGATATAACAGGGTTTCGTTGTATCCGATTGTATAGTTGGCGGAGTGATTTAGAAAATAAATTGTGGGTATACGTCTGATGAGTCGCTCGTGCCGTTTCCCTTTTGTGTGTCGATGATTTACTGATATATCGTTTGTGGTTTTGATAGCAGGCAAAGTGGCCCCCATGGGGGCGTGCACAGGGGGAGGGAGTGGGGTCTGCGGTGAAACCTGGATCCCCCTAATGGGGAACCCTATGCACGCCTAAGGTGGCGCCCTACTATTCATTAAAATATTGTGCATTAAGTCAGGAGGCGATTGTATAAGGAACTGCATGTGTACCGTTTGGCGGTTTGCGTAAAAGGATGACCACATACGAGATGCAACCTCTATACAGCAAACTTTTGGTATAACAAAGCAAGACAATTGTACCTTTTGCCTCGGTAATAAAATCTAGTTACATCAAAACGCTGCACATTAAGCAGAATAGGTGCAGAATACCTACTCCGTGGCGACTGTCTTCCGCAGGCGTGTGTGAACGGATGGTCACATACTGGGCGCAGTCTCCATATAGCAAATTCTCGATATAACGAAATGGCATGTAACTGCCCAAAGATTTAATGCGCGTATACAAACCCCTATAGCCGTCTCAAAATGCGAACTGCCCAGCGCAAGGACCGCCGCATTTCTCTTGCACTGGCAACGAGGCGGAGTTTTATCACGTTGTTAACCCTTATACCTTTCACAGGCCGCGCATTTCGAAAGGCTTGCAGGGCCCGCACTACATACCATGTTCTCCGCACTCGCCGCGTTCTATTAAGTAGGCGAAGCACGCGCGCAACAGGTTGTTTGCCGAGTCGCTCTCGCCGAGCGCGAAATGCCGGCGTGTATGTGCTTAGCTTGTCGGTGTGGCACCGCATAACGAAGGCGCGAACAGTGATGAATCGGTGGACCCTCGTAGTACACCGTCGTTGGGTCGGTGACGGTATACGCAACATGCCGTCCTCGATAAAGTACGCTATACATGCCGTTCACACAAAAGAAACGGAACACGAGACGGAACAAAAGGAAAGAGAAGGAAGTTGTTGTTCCGGAGGCCTTTTCTGCCTTCTCTTAAGTTTACTAAAACGCTTCAGTAAGTACGCGGTGTCTAAAAAAGAAAACGAGCACTTGACCCATTCATTCCCCCGCTTTCGTTCTGGCAGACTTCCTGATAAATATATTGAGCACACGGAAATTGGTAGGAATCCCCAGCCCAACGTGGCATAAGCATTTAGGCAGGAACTACGTGGGCTGGCTATTGACTTCGCGCTTCACTGATGGCTTCACTGATGGCTTTATCTTTAGCTATTCTCGAGGAAGAGGGTTCGATTCACTGCCACGGCATGTCGCATTTCAGTGGGGGCGAAATGTAAGAACACGCGTGTATACTTCAAATAGAATTAATTCAAATTTTATTTCATCTCAGCAAAGAGAAAGGGGAGCGGTGGGAAAATGCTGCATTACTGCAGCTTGACTAAGCCCGGTACTCTGCGTTACAGTTGAAGTATGCTTAAATTTAGATTCACTTCAGAAAAGCCCATGTGGTCAAAACGAATCCGGGGTCACCTCGTACGACATACCTAATAATTATACCGTGGTTGAGGAGCACAGTACCCACATGTATTATTATTCATTTGATCTTTTTATCTGCCCTTTTCTTGTTACCCAGCGCAGGGCAGCAAAACGGGTATTTCGATCTGGTTAGCTCCCCCCGCTGCCTCCCTCGATCTGTTGTGTGATTCGAGGCTCCTCGTTTTGACCGCGCAATATTTGCACACCTTCTCGAGTTTACTCTATTCATCATGACGTTTTATGTGCCTGTGGATACCGTTCAGCGTTTTGAGTAAACATCTGTTGTTGGAAGTGGCATCCAAAAAAGCTGCTCTGTGTTTTTTCTTCTACCCCGCTTTTGATCTCCGCTTGCCTTGACTGTCAGTTTTATCGTTCGCACCGCTGAGTCTAATTGACCGGGCCCGTAGAGCGGCTGCTGCGAGCGGAGCCCTGGACTGAGGGCCCCCCCACCGCAAGTCAAGAACCTCCGCATATCCGGAGCTTCTCCGCAGAAATTCTGTCAATAAATGTTTTCACCACCACCACCACCACCGAGAACGCCGTGTATCCCAACAGGAGCCAACAGGCAGGCCCAGCGCGGAAAAAGAAAGCTCCCGCGCTTTCTCGCGTCTTTCAACGCCGCTCGGCCCCGCGCGTCTCTGTTAAAACTACGCGCCACGCATGCATATACGCTTAAACGTTCCTTCCCGCGTGCTTCAAGTTTTACGACGGCTCGCCACCACACGCACATAGACACACACTCTGTCTCTACGTGTGCTACGGTATATACAAAACGCTCGTTTTTTCGGCGCTGCGTGGCGGCGAACGCGTTTCTCCGTGACAAGGTGTCGGAGGAGGCAGCTGCCTGCGCGTCGGGGTGAAACCCTTTTCACGCAGCTCCCGTTTCTTCCATATAGGTGCGTGAGCGAGCTGGCGCTCGCGAGCACTTAAACGCGCAGGCGCCGCAGTCTTGATACATATACGGTCCTCTCGCAAAAAACGAGGAGACATTCGGCGGAACGGCGTGCCGCCCTCGAGAGCCAGCTGTAGGGCCTGCTGCTCCACTTACGTGCGCTGCTGTGACAGCGCGTGAGCGCGTGACGCTGTCTCGAGAACGCCTCCCCCGTTTACGCGAATCACGGTTTTCCCCTTTGGAGCTGTCTATGCATTTGCGGTGGTCTCCATTGTATCGCCGTCGTTCCGTATCACGTATATTTGCCCGCTCGCGTCATTTCCTTCTTGTACTAGTAGTTTCTTATTTCTTCGCATTCCTTTGTCTCACCTCCTGGTTCATTAAGCTTCGTTATGCTCATTCACTCAGCCTCGTGTCAATCCTGCAACAAGCTGAATAGGCTCGCTCTCAGCAGAATGCGTTGCATGGGCAAGTTGGTTCATTGTCTCAAAATAAAAGCAGAGCGCATGTCCTATCTTTTTTGCACTCTGCTTTTATGTTAAGGTTCGTTCTTGGTCGTCCGCTTCTTCTTTTTCTTATTTTTTTTTCCTCACTCCTTTGAGTGTCATTCGCGGCGTGTCGAACGTGGTGTCAAAGCGGAGCCCTCGGTTGGCTGTCAATCGCGAGGAATTTGTATGCCTCCGTTCGATACTCGTCAAAAACAATTTTCACGTCACATCCCGCACAACGTCCTATAGCTGTCCTCTGCGCTCTATTTTCTCTAAACTTTCGTGCGTACACGTTTGATTGCCTCAACTGTTCACCTTCCCTTCTTTCTTCTTTTTGCGGCGAAGCTGTCCTGGTCTACCCTGTGGCGTCGTTGGCGTAGTAGTAGTAGTAGTCATAGTAGTAGTAGTAGTAGTAGTAGTAGTAGTAGTAGTAGTCACGCAGGTCACGTGACCGGATGAGGAGGGAATAAATAAATAAAACGAAGTGATGATGATACTGAAATGATAACGATGACGATTGCGATAATGCTAAATTATGATGATGATGATGACGATGTCACGTGACCTCGCTAGCCAATCACAGACATTCGCGCGCTTCTAGAGCTTCGCTGTCTTATACGGTTTTTACGGCGTAGAACTGGTTTAAAAGTGTTGTTTTTTTTTTGTCACAGTGTTAGTTATTTACTCGTTTCTAAGCTATTCGTACTCCGTTCCATCTACGGGCTCCGCCACTTTCTTAACTATCGATACCTCGGTCTTCGCGCTGTGTTTGCGTCTCGCTTTAGAGCTGGACCACGTAAGGCTCACCGGAACGCAGACGTTCGGGCCAACAAAAACTTCGGGACGTAGTACGGCTCCCGGCGTATAAAAGAAAAGCGGTAAAACAGATCAGTGGCGGACTGGGAGAGGATGTATACATACCGTCGCACGCTTTCTAGGCGTGCAGCACAGCGGCGCGCTGCGGCCGATGGTGCGAGCGAAAGCGCGAAGAGAGAGAAAGAAAGCGGACGTGCGGACCACAGGCGAGAGTGGGAGAGAGAGGGCGCGTTTGCAAAACATTGCAAACCCTAAAGATAGAAGATTTACGGCCTCGCGTCCGAGCACCCTAGGCACCTTGTGTGTGTGTACGCGCGCGCTTTCTGTGGGCCGGGCAGTCTCGCGGGTGGGAAGTTTGCATGAGGAGGAGAGTTATTCGTGATGGGAGATATGTGGAAAGAGGGGGGCTGCGAAAAGAGGTTGAGGTGCCCGTGGGAGGTGAAGGGGGGGGGGGGCACCGTTGTTCTTGTGCGGCCCGCGAGATCTTTGTTGACTCTGCTTACCGGGTGTTTCCGCTCGGCGGTTTTTTGATCCCGATGCTGGCTGTTTCTTCCGCAGACTGCTCCATCTCTTTTGCGCGGCATTGATCAGCGGGCTCTTTCTTTTCCCTTATTTTTTCTTCGTTTCGGTATTATACAGTCTAAGTTTTTCCTTATTCCGTTAACCCTCACGCGCTTTTGTGGGTCAGTGGCTTCGATGGCTGCTTTGCTAGAACGGCTCTCGCCTGCTGAATGGATTGCGGGGATATAAACGAATAAATTATCCGCCCCCGGAGTCTTAAACTGGTTTCTGATACAAACTAGAGTGTTCAGCTGCCGGCTCTGCGCATACCTGATGATGTCCAGTTCGCGCGCATACCCGATATTCACTGAGAGCGAGGGATTACCGAGTGCCCTAGTTATTTAATGTTATTTTTGTTGGGAAACCGTCGATGGTAGCCGCCTGCTGAATGGTAAGTAATTTTCATTTCCCTCCTCCCTCTCAAGCATCTTGATTAGTGTTTTCTCTCGAAACGAGCGAGGCAGTTTGAAGTCGACAAAACCTCGTTACAAGGCAATAACAAATTAGATACCCACACCAACTCATAAGCGAGCTGTGTCCTTGGGTAAGTAGTATCGGTTTCTGGGTATACGGCGAGCCATGACGTCTACTAACGCAACTTGTTGCTCGATAGGAATCGCACGACCGAACGAAGGCCTTCTGCGAAAAGGCGACGGGCGAAGTATGCGGTGAAACACGACCGCACCGTCGCGGGCCGGCCATCTATCGTAAGAGAGAGACCGAAAAACGAGAAAAAAAAAAAAGAAAGAAAAGAGAACTGGTTCACGCCGTTCAAGTTCAGCGCTTGTGGAATGGCGACGGCAGGCAACCGCAATGATTCTCGCGTCGAAACCCCTCTATACTTCGCCTCGCAACCGCTTCGTTACTTCTCAGGTCGGTCGTTAAGAACTGGGACACGTTTTGATTTCGATGGGGGGAAGAGTTATCGCAGCGACGTGATCCGGAACAACGGCACTCCGCTTCGCGTGTTTCTTTAGGCAGCATACACACATACACCGTGTAAATAACTCTCGCTCGCCTGTTATGGGCTACGCCTCTTCGTATGTTCATTCTTTATGCATTTATTACTTCGCAGCAGAGGCAGGCGTGATGAAGAAGTCGAGCGAATAAGAAGGAGGTAGGGTGTCAACGACGCGTCGCCTTCCCGCTTGTGGACAGCGCGCATAAAAAAAGTTGCGGCGACATTTGTGGTTTCTAGCGACTCGAGACGTTGAGTGCCTGGCCGGAATTCTCGGAAGAACGTATACGTGCTGTTGTGCAACATGCGTTCCCGTATGACGGTGTACGGAGAAAGCGGGACTTAACTGTCGGCGTAAATGTATTACAGTTTCGAGTGAAAAGAAAACATTAACGAAGGAGACCAGAAACGTTTTATAACTCTATGGGTGTCGGGCTGTGAAAACGAGAGAACAAAGAATGATCGAAGAAAGGATGGCGGAAGGCACATGTATTATAACGTACAATATTGCCCAGGTGTTTAACAATGAGCGTTGCGAACAATCTGTGGTATACTTGCCACATTGCTTCCTGCGTAGCGCTCGAAGTTCGTATAAAACCATTCCCGGTTGCACGACTGCTCTTACTCACTAGCGCGTTTCCAAACAAAAATTTCTTGAATTGGATAAAAACCAGCGGGAAACACGAATCACGGAGAAAGAACACGACGGGACAGGCTGGCAGCCAGCCTGTCAGCCTGTCCAGAATGTCCCGTCGTGTTCTGTATCCGTGGTTCGTGTTTCCCGCTGCTTTTTATCCAGTTCGACATGTACCTACTAGCCCTGTCCATCGCCTTGAAAAATCTCTTGCTCTGCTTACGTGTGCGATCGAGACGGCCTCAGATATGGTTGGCTTTCCCACAGGTCGTCCGACCCCGGAAGCCACAAACTGAGCTTACTCCCTGGTTGTCTATAGACTTATGAAGTACTCAGACGTAAGCTAACATTGAAAGCTCGGGTAGGTTAAATTCGGAAAAGATGGTCTCGCGCATTTCACTCAACGTTTTACTCCATGCTGCACGGTCTCCGCATCGTCTAAACTTACGTTTGGGCATGGTCTCAGCGCAAAATCAAGCTTTTGGTGTAGCGCGAAGAAAACACAGACACGAGAAGGCACATAGGAACACCACACAGCGCTTCCTATGTGTCTTCTCGTGTCCGTGTTTTCTTCGCGCTGCACTGCACCAAAAGCCTTTCATATGAGTAACCAACAAGCCAACGTTGCAAACCTCATCGGCTAAAGTCAAAGCCGTGCTGTTGAAGGACCCCGGCACTCTTTCTGTAGGCTTGTTTATGTGCTGATTCGTGGTTTCCAGCCATTCGCGACTAGTCGACTTTCACCTTTTATTTTTCTTGCGATAGGTTGGGGGTATATATACTGAACTTATCCACTGCCCCAGAGGGTCGCCTGGTGCTACACAAAACAAAGAAATGCCCACACGTGTCAGCCCGGACCTTCCCTGGAGTCTCTCAGGCAATCGTTACTTACAGCACCGTTCACGGAGCACGGCCTCGCCAACAGGTGCGATAACGCCCTCGCTTTTTGCAATGATCTCCCATCATGACCCAAACGGTCGGTCATACGCTCAACCGGCCCCCTCGATCAGTGTGCCATACGACGTAGCGAGACCGCGAGAGAAGCGAAACACTAGATAAAAATTAAAGAGATGCTCGGCGAGACGACCACGGCCGCTTTATTTTTGCGCCGTAAAACGCGGAGAAAGCGTCGCAGCCTTATCAGCAGCGGCAGCATCGTGAGTGCCACGGAAAGACTCGTCCAGAGGAGGCAAGAACTGAGCCCCCACGTACCATCAGTCTCGTCGGTCCGGGGCGGCGCGCTCGGATAGGCGAAGGAGAGCGGCTGCTCCTTGCAGTTGGGAAGAGCCAGCAGCGGATGATATACGAGGGTCGTTCAAAGTTCGAGAGGACCCCCCTTACCCCTCCTTCGTATCCCTGGGCCTGACAGGCAGCGGCGGCAGGTCTCGCTGGCCGCCTGTTTTGCTTCCAGAGGAGGGGGGCAAACGAGAACGCTGCTCTCTTCTTGGCCGCAGTGCCTTCTTCGAGACAGACACGAAGCCGAGCTAGTCCTCTTCGACGAGCGACTGTTTCTGCTTCGAGTGGCGGAGGGCCGGGTGCGCGAGCGCTGCTCGCAATGACGGCTGGAGGGGTGGGGACTGTGGGTGTGTGTGCTTGGCTTGGGCAGGACGTTGGCGTTGGACGATGTGAAGGGGGGGAAAGGAGGGCCGTTTGTGCGGAACTGGAGCGGCGAGCCGCGGTCCTAGAAGAAGGAAGAGAGACCGAAGCGGGAAGGGTATCTGCTTTCTGTCACGGATCGTGTCCGCCGGATGGTGCGTAATCGGCTGCGAAGAGAGTCCTTCCCGGGACCACAGTCGCTGTTTTTTTCGGGGGGCCCACCGAATGAGGGTAACGGCTCGGAGGGTTGTTTGGTCTGGCCTTGGCTCGAATAGCTATGATGCGGGGCCGCTGCCGGACCAAGATGTGCATAAAATTGGCACAGGCTCCACAGGACGTGTATGAGCTAGTGGTTTTTGTCTCAACAGGAGGTTCTATACCTTCGACAACGTGAGTGACGGGGAGAAATCGGGGAAACAAAAATGGCGTTAGCGTTAGCGCCGAAGCCACACTTTCTCTCTCTTTCCGAAGGAGCAAGTGATTCGTTCTAACTTTTGCAGACGAGAGTCTTCCGAGAACTAGAAGTAAAAACAACCCTAACAAATCATTCCACCGCTGAAATCGTTTTGAAACTGTCCAGAAGGCGAGATCACCTGTGTCACACATCGATGCACGTCGCGCAACTCTGCATGGAAGCAGGTTGAATAAAAGCCGATGGTAGCACCGTTTGCCTCTTTCATTTCTTCGATTTTTCTTATTCCGTCATCAGCTGCTTCCATCCCATCCCCCGAAGAACTGCGCGCGCGTCTCCTCTCGGAAGCGTGTACAGGACGATTCCCAGACGGGCTATCCCGTGGCGAGATGGAAACAGCCCACGCCCGCAGGGGGAGAGGGTGGAACTGGAGCTTCCACTCTCCAAACTACATCCCACCACCGCAAGTAGTTCTCTCTTTCTTTCGACAGGAGGCGAGGGATCATCATCAGCGCCAACAACAGCAACAACAAAACACACGCGCACACACACGGGCGAAAAACGCCGGAGAAACGAGATGCCCTGCCGCTTCCTTCCAGTCAAGCCTGGCAGGACGAGGCGGCCGCGTGCACCGTCACTGGGGGACTCCCCTGCTCCCCTCTCGCCCGAGCGATTGCTTCTTCTTCTTCCTCACTTTGTCTCTCTCGCTCCGCTCAAGTTATGCCCCCTCCTCGAACTATAGCCTAGTGAATCCGTGCGAAGATCCACATGATGGCGCTATTCTGGCCTTTTGGGGCGCGCACTTCTTTCCCTCCGCAATAAGCTTTCTTCGGTCGGTGGCGTGTTTGTTTCGGCCGGCCTGACCTGCGATGCCCCCCCCCCCTTCTCCCCTCGTCCCTCCTTTCCACCGAACCTCCCGTTTCTATCTCTCCGTGAAATGAAACATACGAGGAAATTGAGGCAGTGCCGCCCTCTCGAAAACAAGCAAACAAAAAAGGTGCTGCCGTTTGCGTGCCGGCATCAGCCAAGCTCGAGTCTCGTCTGTTTGTCGGTTTGTGCCTGTGTGAGGTGCGTATTATACGCGCGTACGTTTACACGCGACGGAACTGGCTGGTATAGGGAAGTCTATTCGCTGTATCAAGGGCCCCCGTCACTGTAGTCATCCCCCTCTCCACGTCCCGGGCCACCTTGCATCGTTACCTCTCGATCGATGAAGGACTCCTGATGGATGGACGCTGGGTATTCGGGCACTCGCGCTATTCAGCATCGCCTCGCGTTTTTACGTATGTCCACCGGGCGCGAAATGAGCTCTCAAACTGTTGCCTTTTGTGTGTTTGTGCGCGTGTATGTGTGTGTGTATTTTCTTTTGCTGTCGCGTATTCGCGTGCAGCGCCCTCATGCGCTCGGAGACAAGCTCTGGCTGGACGGGTTAACAAGAAGGTGAGGGCGAGGGAGAGAGCGCGGCCAGCTTTTAGCTGCTTGAGAGCACGCGCTCATATAAAAACAGATAACGTGATTGATGCTATATTGATCGGTTGGTCGACTGGCTGGTGAATAGTGCGATTAAACGATCCATTTGCTCAATGTATGTCCGAGGTTTGTTTAGACCTTAGGTTACTTGTGTGGGTGGGTACACTTGAGACTCGGGACGGTGGGGGAGGGGGGGGGGGGGGAGAGGGAGACTTCAAGTCAACTGCCAATGCACGCACCTGTCCTCGCCCCTCCTCTCTGTAAAGCCTTTGGGTGACCGAGAGTAATCAAATAAGTCTGCGTTTGGCACTCTCCCCTATGAGGGATCGACTGGTGCTCGACTTATGGTGCTCGACTGCTGACCCGAAGGTCGCGGGATCAAATCTTGAAAATGGTCAGTTGTTGGGCTAGTTGGTTAAACATGTCTTGCGTAGGGGAGCGCGGATTTGGTTAGAAAGAAAGACACCACCGTCGTGGTGTCTTTCTTTCTAACCAAATCCGCGCTCCCCTACGCAAGACATCAAATCTTGGCCGCGGCGGCCGCACATCGATGGAGGCAAAATGCTAGAGGCTCGTGTACTTAGATTTAGGTGCATGTTGAAGAACACAAGCTGGTCGAAATTTCCGGAGCCATCCACTACGGCGTCCCTCATTATCATATTGTAGTTTCGGAACGTAAAACTCGAGCAATTATTATTATCATTATTTTTATTATTATGGGGGAAGAAAATGACGTTTCATAACAAAAAACAACTTTTCTTTCTTTTGTGTAGCCCCACTCTACTGATATAATCAAATTGGTATTCGCACTTCCCATTCAAAGACTTCGACTGTATACTTCAAGACCCGGTTTTGAATTATTTCGCAGCCCCTGCTCTGAAATTCAGCTACGCCGTCCTCGTATTCTTCGTTGAATGTATACAGCCCTGTTAAATTTGCCACTTACTTTGTTTCTCGTACCGTTAGCGAATAATTACCGATATAGTTTTTTTTTTCTTGCACGCTAACATACAATTTTCCCATCCCGCATTTGTTACTATATATAGGTCTTGGTAGTTCATTTGGGACTACCTCTCTGAAACTGTGCTATTGATTCATGTCGGCATAGCCCGACCGCGGTGAACCAAGGGTGTTAGACCTCCTTGGATGTTACCCGTCAGACATAAATACTGCGTGACAGTAGTTTAGCCAGAAATTTATTTATTTTTTAGGTGGGGGGTGGAGGAGAGGGTTTAACCATGTTGTACGTATGTTTGTGCGCGCGTTTCTATCTGTGAGTGTGTCTATCTGTGAATACACAAGCAAAATTGGAAAAATGTCGCGGGGATCGAGGGGGGGGGGGTGTTATGATTAATATCCTGACCTTAGTTGTGGATGAATATAAACATTTACTGCAGTTTGCCGTTGCGCACGACGAAAGTCAACAAAATCGTAACAAGTTTTGTTGCATTAATTTATTAAAACATTCATTAAAGCTTCACGCCACATCGATTCCCCTTCCATGTACGTTGAATCTCATTTCTCTTTCCCTCTCTCTCTCTCTCTCTCTCTCTCTTTTCCACGTCGTCCTCATAAATTCAGACGTTTGTGTAACTCGATATCGGTTTCCTTGCGGTTGCTTGACAGGCTTCTGGAAATAAAATCTGGTTTCAACATTATCTTTATTTTTTTTAAAGGCAAGCAAACGAAGCAATAAACACGCCGGAGAGCATTCCCAGAAGATATCGCTGCGACGCATGAGTGGATCGCAGGATTTCTCACCTCCGAAGCACGTGAAGCGCGAAAACCGATATTCGTAAACAACCGCTTTCGTATGCGAACTATATACGCTCGTCGAATATCGTTTACCGCTGGATTCCTCAATCTCTGGGAAGGCGTGCATCGTCGTCAGCTCGCAAGCACACGTCGTTCGTACCGACAACTATACGCCATCGAATTCAGACGTGCGAAGCCAGCGCGTTATATTAGCCGCTCGCGAAACTGCGCACTACCTGCCCATTGTGCCTCGGAAAACCGTATAGGTGTAGCACGCCCCCTCTCGTATGCGGCTCTGGCTTCCCTATACCTACGTTGGCATATCGGAATCCATGCTTATTTCTTGTACCTGCTTTGTTCTATACGTATAAGACCGTTTGTTGTTTACCCGTCGTGAGTACGGCTTGCTCTGCGGTTTCCCGTCCTCTGGGTGTCCTCAGGAGAACGCGGAAGACACGGAACGCGATCGCGAAAGGTGTCTATTATACTGCGTCGTTTATGACGAGAACCGTGCGCACTAACGGGACAACGAAGATGGATCACGGGGCATTTAGAATACTCGACTTTGTATAGGCGTGTGTATACTTGTTTTCTTGCCTGGACTCATGCTCAAAACTTTGCCGTGTATGTGCTGCAGGATTGTACATTAATGAAAAATTAAGGCAGCTTCGTACTAGTGGTGCCAAGCCTGAAGGAAGTGCGGAGCTGGGCAGCCTTCTCTGTTTCTCTTCGGTTTTCTCTTTCTTTCCTCCTCTCTTTCTTTCTTGTTCTCTTTTCCAGGTTTTTCTGTCTTTTTTCCTCTCTTTATTTCTAATTATTTCTATTTTTCTTCCTAACTTTTCCCTTTCTTTCTCTCTCTTTCTGTTTCTTGCTCGCTTCCTCTTTTCTTCCCATTTTTATGCGTGGTTTTGCCTGCGTTACGCCAAGCGACGACAGCAAACGACAGCACACGATAGCCTGGGCCCCTAAAGTGCTCCGCACATGATATCATCATCAAGGCGCTGGAAAAACAAGAGGAAGAAGACTTCTCCTTGGCGCGAGCGCGCGCTCAATATGCTACAGATGGCTATGCTATACGTGGTTTTGCCGGCGTTACGCCAAGCTATATATACATGAGACGACGACAGCATACGACAGCCCGGGCCCCTAAAATGCTCCGCACTTAAAAAGTACAGACAACAGGTGGCCATAGTTCGTGCGATAATGCATGGATTGACATAATAGCACGACAGGAAAAATTGTTAGTGTATTGCGCGATTTTATCAACAAATTTCTTAGTTAGAAAGAGAAAACAAGTAAGAGTCTCTTGGAATAACTCCGAAATAAGACTGGCCATTACGTGTTCGTAACATCCTAGTGTTTATTCTTAGTGCATAGGGATGATGTGAATAGATTCACTTTATATCTCCATAACAATATCGTGGTTAGTCTCGTCTATCACTACAGAGTATATAGCTGCGCTTACCTTTTAGCTAAAAACAAAAACAAGAAAACATACATGTGCAGCCGAAATGAAATTTCAGTTACCTGCCTCGAAGGTATGCGCATAATTTGTACAACTATTCTGTTGATATCCGGAAATAAGTTTCGGCTTGAGTATACACTGACCTATCGTTAAAAAGAAGGAGAAAAGAAGAGCGATGTATTTAGCACCAGAAGAGATTGCGTTTAAACGGGAGAAGCGATAAAATACAACGAAGCACCTTTGGGACGGAGCTTGAGCAGTGGTGAGCCATTTTATTTATTTATTTTTACCCTTCGGGTACCCAGTACACTACATATAGGAAGGGCGATCATACGAGAATATATCAATCTGATAATATACAAAGGTTAATTGTTAAAATAACATAGGTTAAACGATATAGCAACAATACACAAGCAAGTTAGCACAAAACACGTAGGACAATATACACAATAAAAAAACTTGGAGGACGCTTGAGCTTCGCCTTCAAGAGTAGAGCGCGATAGCGTAAGTTGGCCTAGTGCGCATCGCCTTCTCAACTGCTAGCCTGGCTTTTGTTCTTGGTGCATGCCTCAACCGTGCCGTAAGGAAACGAATGACTGTGCGCATAACATTGGCCGTTTCAAGGTATCCTATAGAATGCCATACTGCAAGTACAATTGTTGCGTGCCCACTACGCCATAATTATTCCTTTTGCGAATCAGCGAAGGGCCCACTACGCGTCCGTAAGGCAACACGCCAGACTACGATGCTTTTGCTGCTGATGATGATTAAATATGTCTGAGCGCTTTGTAATGGGTGGACATTTAAAACACCCACTCGTTGCGCAATTCACATGTTTTGACGCCTGGCGCGATTCTACGCTTCTGCCACGCAATACTACATGCGTTACGGAGACTCCTTCCACTACATGACGTTCATATAGTGTTTTTTTTTTTTTTTAGAACCAGTTTCAAGAAATAGCGAGGCTCTGTGGTAAAACACCTGCGTGCCACGCAGAAGGCCTGAGTTCGATTGTCACTCGGACCCGAACATTATTATGATTTATTTTACTTGTATCTTTCTCGATTTTTCGATCATGGACAAGATGATTTTTCGCTCACAGCCAACGACGCCGTCACCGACACCGACGCCGACACCGGAATTTCTGCGAAACGAGCTCTTTAACGAAATCGCGTTAATATAAAATACGCGGAGATACAACATGTGTCATGATCAGAGGTTTACGGTATGTTGCGACAGCCTTGTCGGCTTGTTCATCCCTCATCGGCCAAACACAACAACGGTTGAATCATGTAGCAGTCCGTCCTGTAATGCTTCAAGGACAGTGCAGCGAAGTTAAATAAAGTACACGGTGCAAAATTTGATTTCTGTGATGACGTGTGCGTGCTTGCAGTTTTCCGTGTGTGTAAGTGTGCGTATGCCTGCGCACGTGCGCGTGCGTATTCAGTCGTGTTTGTAATAACAATATCTGAGGTATCTATACCTGCCAACACCATGATATAATTTCGAGGCACACCGCTACAGTTGAGGGGTCCGGAAATTTCGACCACATAACATTCTGTAACGTGCTCGTACATCTAAGTGTGCTCGGGCCTTAGCATTTCGCCTCCATGGAAATACAACTGCCGCGGCCGTAATCGAACCCGCGACCTTCGGGTCGGTCGTGTTTGTGTATATGTGCTTGTTTGCTTGTGTATGTCTGTGTGCGCGCATTTGCTTTTGTTTGCGTGCTTGAGTGTTTGCGTACGAGCGCGTATACTAAACAAATCCCGAGGCACCGCCGTCGTCGTCGTGACAATTCCGGTCGCCTGGCTGTATATATACGAGGCTGATGCGCGGAGCGACACGATCCCCGTGTGAGCCAGATAGCGCGTGAGGTTCACACGCGTAGAAATAACGAGTGTCCGATGACGCGTGCGCGAAACTGAAGAACTCAATGTTATGCGCGTCGCGTTCGGAGGCAGCGAACTCTTTCCTTTCGGGGCTCTCCCCCGTAGTCCCACGCTGCAGCCGTCTTGGTCGCTTGGTCGACGGAGGTCGCAGACGGGCCCGCTCCACACGTTGGTTCAAATCTCCTTCTCCTTTTACTCCCGTACTCTCCATCCCTGTGGCGCTGAGTCGTGCTCCATAATGGGTTGCGGAGATAGCAGCACCTTCTCTTTTTCCTATCAACAACCAATTCAGTTGTATCTGTCTTGTCAGGCAACGAGAACGTGTTTCGCGATCCAAGGGCCGGGAACGGTACCTTGTTGCCAGAAAATGGAAAGTATTGCCGTCTTCTGCAAACCGTGAGGGAGTATGCCTCAGTGTCACAGGAAAGGGAGCAGGGGAATAAACATTTGACGGCATGTTACACTCTGTGTAACACTGCAAGGCGAAAGCCTGCTGGACACTTGGTAATGCATTTATAGGCCTCCCAAGCTCGGCCAGGGGCGCTGCGTCGCACGCGTTTCGCCGCCTTTCTTGCAAAAACCGGTGGCTTCTCTCCCCGCGCCTGGCTTTTGACTGCGCTGTCTGAGCGCGTTCAGGCGCCCTGCACGCGCTGTTCTCTGCTCGCCGTGCACGTGCAGCTTCACGTGTCGCTTGCTCTGAAGGTTTAGAAAGATCCCAGAGATGGAAAACGAGTTTTCACGGAGGGATTCTCACCAGAGGAGGACGGTTGATCGACCACCTTTTCGGGACCGAGCAGGTCGTCAAGGGCGATGCTGTCTGTGCGAGCGCTACGTGCGTGCCGATGCTGAACGGGCACATTTCTTTGACATGAATAGGGAGGTGGCTGCGCTAGTTCTGTAATTATGTTACCGGTAAAACACACATTCGTTGCGGCAGTCGTGTCTACTCGGAGCTGTCAGCAAACACCCAGCACGCTTTCGCGTGCGTTTTCTATTGATACATTTTCGATTGCTTTGATGCCAAGTTTGTCGTGCGGCTTTAAATTTATTATGAGCTCACTATGAAGAGCATAAATTTACATCTGCCCTGTTGAGTCACTGGCTGCATCGCAATGCGCAGTGTTCAGTTTCGTGGGAGTATCACTTTTGCCGAGGTTTGCATCGAATGGTAACAACGTCGGATCGCAAGTTGAATGTCACCTTGGATTTTTTAGAGCTCCCTTTGACAGCATAATGATACGCGCAAACAAAAAATAAATAAATATTTCATGCCCACTTCGACCATGCATGTTTCTTGCAGAGGCGTGTTTCATTTCGAATAATATCGACGCCTGATCACGCACCGTGCTCGCTTATTCGAATGTCGCTTTGGTTGTTTCGACAGCTCGCTTGGTCAACTTCATACTATACAGAGGCGTAGCCAAGGGGGGGGGGGGGGGGGGGGGGTGTTCAAACCCTCCCCGAAAATTTTCAATTTTGCTTGCGTGTATGTACACGCACACATACAAACTGCACGCACGAACATACATAATGTATGGTTGGACCCCCCCCCCCTCCGAAAAAAATTTCTGGCTACGCCCCTGGTGCTATATACAATACCCACTGGGATCGCGCATGTTTATGATTATGCCGAGATTTGTGCCCGATGATAAGCGCATCTGAATTCGCGAAGCCATCGAAAATTTAATTGCCACCTTGGTTCTTTTTTTCAGCTCGTTTCCAAAGCGGCAACTGTACATTGCCCGCGGATCACGCACATGCAAGGGTTTTTATTACGTGCCGAACGCATGACATTATTACGAGGCACGCCGTGGTGGATTAATTCGGATGAATTTCGGCCACTTGGGGTTCTTTAACGTGTACGTAAATCTAAGTACGCCGGTGTTACTGGATTTCGCTCCCATCGAAATGCAGCTGCCGTATGCGTGAATCGAACCCATGACCACGATCTCAGCACCGCAACACTTCAGCCTGCTAAGCAATCACGGCGTGTCGCATGCAAGGCCATTATAAGCGCTCAGTGCAAACATGCAGCTTAATTCTGTTTGCAGGGAGCCGCGACGGGAAATGTACTGCAATCAGCTGAATTAAACACTTTGTACTCACGCTAAGTTATTTAAACTGTGGTGTAATAAGCCCACATGCTCCGCTGCTGTCACATTACAAATGGTTGACTCGGAAAGCCAGCGCGCAATCTCGAAACGTGCAGCGGCTGTCTATTTGTTGTAGCTTCGGTTCACAAACGCACTTCCTTTTCAAATGAGCACGATCATCGCGTTTCTCCCCGTTAATAGTTCGTAATACTGTGTACGACAAAAATTGCTTCAAGGTGACAAGACCGCAAAAGCATCGCGGCGAACTGCCATAATCCACTCTTGACGCATCTGTTCCTCGCACTGCTTGCATTGGAAACGGTAGAACATGACAGGAAGTTTTCGGCTCTTCGTCATTTTTAAACTTTTTTGACAGTTCACAATGCAGCAGGAGTGCATGCCTGCTTTCGAGTGCGACGAAGGAACGGCACCCATAGCGTGAAAAATGCGAGATAAAAGCCCCGCGGAGCACGTTCTCCGCGCGCGCAATGGGAAAACCAAGCAAGAGCGACCCGTCCGAGCTACCGGAGGTTTCCCCTCTCTCCGCTGGGGCGGCGGCGGCGCTGCGCAAACTTGAGCGTTGGAGGCCTATACAGTCATGGAGCAGACTTCTTCCATGACAGAAGGAGCGGCAGTGTGCAGAGACGCGCATTAGGTATGGTATGAATAACTTTTTATGGTATGAATAACACACGCATTAGGTGACCTTGCCGTTTCAATTCGTTTTCATTGTGTCTCCTGCCCGCTGAAGGTTTCTGCACCTCACGTGTTGTTGCACGACCTCCGCGATCATTGGTCCACCTTCGACCAAGCGGCGATGCCATGACGTCATCATGTGATGTCACGATAATCTCATAATGACGGCACAAATTTCTTCGATACGTGACGCCATATGATCTCGTCGCGACGTCATCGGCGACGTAGGTCACGTGGGTTTGTGTAACCCTTCATTCGCCTGCCCTGTTTCGCTTAAACCGTGTTTCGCTTAAAAGTCCGCTCAACGAGGCAATTGAGGTTATCGCCTTAAAAGAAGAGCAGGTTTGAAAGAACTTGTGCAGTGGGCGTTCGCACATCTACAACCTCTATCGACCAAGCGACGAAGGCATGCGTCCGCTTGCGACTGCTGCTGCGGAGCGCGTGTTTGCGATCACCGCGGGAAATAAACTCTCAGCTGCGGTTGGGAGGAGGGCCAGCCTCCTTCTATGCGCTAAGAAATATTTGACAGGCTACCAACCCTTTGCTCTCTCTTCTCGTGTGTTCTCGCCTGCTCCTTTTCGTATGCATCTGTGGCGTGCTCTTTCTCTCTCTCTCTCTACGCGGATCGGAAGCAAAAGAAGGGCCCGTTGACTGACAGCGCGATGTGCCTCCGCGGCGCTCTCGAATGTGTTTGGTTTAACGCAACGAACGTGGCGGTTCGCTGAATAGCGAGCGAGGTCGCCAGAGAGCGACGGTTCTTGCGCGAAGAAGCGAGATGTGTATACGTGCACGTCCCGATGAATAGCGCGGGCGTGCGTGAGTGTGTGTGACGGCCCGTTTCTTTCATTTACTTCTTTTGTCGTATCTTATTGCGCGTTGGTAGCACGCTTCTATTCGCCTTCCGGGCTTCTGTGCAGCGCAGTTCTGTTCCGGGTTTTGGAATTCATGCAGTAGCGAGTGATCGATCGCGGTTCGTTGGATTATTTATTTTTTTTATCTATTTTAGCGAGCGTGAGTGCGACGGAGAGGAGGAGATCATGGACGCTTTTTTGAATAGCGAACATTGTTGCATTGGAAAAAGCACGGGCCCATGACATGGTCGCATTGCTCATAGTTCGCGCGTTTCCATATCATAAAGGGCGCAATAGCGGAGCTTCCCGTCAATGTCACACGCGGGACAGTCACGTGACCTGTCACGGGACTGTCCCGTGACGTCATACCACCGCCATAATTTCAAGTAAAAGGAAGGTTTCTGAGCGACGTTGCATGAGGATGGCTATTCTGCCAGTTCCGATGGTTGGCCCGGGGAGAGCCAGTAACCTCCAACGTGCCGTTTCACGGTTCTCGCTATTTTGCCGGCATCACTGCGGCCAGAACCAGAGTCGACATCGACGCGCCACCCTGCCAATGACGTCACTTGTGACGTTTCTGCACAGGTCACGTGACCCTCCCCTATGCTAACGACCGGAAGTTCCGATATTGCGTCCTTTAGGATATGGAAAGACGCTGAAGCGTGACTCGTGGAGAAATTCGTGTTACGTCATACGGGTAGAAAGGTTACTAAAACAATGCTTGAGCAAGTATTGACACATTCGTTAGAAAAATTATTTCAATATTAGGAAGCTGTGTAACCGAGATGAGAAGCACTGTGTTACGTAGTAGACAAGGATTGCGAAATAAACCCTGCCTAAAATACACATCGCTAAGACATTCATATGCACGTTCTATTCGTGAACCAGCAGCAACTCGGTCTTTAAATTCTTTTTTTTTTATTTGGTCTTCGCGGAGGCTGATTCGATCGCCATTTAACGTATAGTCTGAATAACTTATCCATTATCTCAGCCTTGTGTACATGAAACACTTTTATTGCATGTGCGTTTATGACAATAGCTCTATACTGACGCGTTGAAGACATCAAAGAAGCTGCAATAAGAGTTTAAACAGAAAGTTTTGTTCCTATAGCGTGCTTCATCAGACAAAACATGGCTGTAGCGGCAGGTGACCAGTCATGCGAAACAGTTATGGCGGATCGCTCTTTATGTGTTGTATAGAATTCATTGTGCGCCGACAACCTTACTTTATTTTTTCGTCGCTGGCACAGGTATTGGTTGCCGCCGGCACAGGTATGGTTACCTCCTTGATCTGAAGTGGGGGCCGGGCAGACAGATATGGTCATTTTGTGCTCTGTTATGCCATGGCAAAAAAAAAATTCGGGGGGGACGGGGGGGGAGGCATGGGCCCGGAGGGCCCCTCCCACCCCTGGCTACGCCACTGGCCCGTGTAATGTGCCATGCCAGTGCAAGTTGAAGAATACCCCATGGCCTAAATTTCCGGACTACAGCGTGCCTCACAATCATATCGTGGTTTGGGAACGTAAAACCCCATGCAGACATTATTATTACCCAAGTTTTCCGTGAACCCTCAGTGATCTTGCTCAGGGCGATCTGGTGGGCTAGTTGTTTATGCAAGTCTATGCGATAACAGCACACAAAAGCTTCTTAACACGGACCGACAAAGTATACCGCGAAGTGCTGACTGCAATTAACTGTGATATCTACGGTCACCCAATGTTGGCCACGGGGCAAAACGAACACGTCTTATCACACAACATGATCGCGGCGATGATTCTGTCGTGCAAGATATCGCAGCGATTAGTTCACCTAAAACGGTCGATGACATCACGGCAGGATACGCCAACCATAAGTTGCTCGACTCGACAGTCGCCTCTATCGCACAAGCAGCATGTATTCACGTGGTCGATTTCTTATTTTCGTTGTTTTGGGTGTTCAATTTGGCCTGACAAGCTGTTTATTCTCGACTGTACTTTGTGTGAGTGCTTCGCTTCGCCTGTCTGCCTACGCACCACTTCACTGTCGTCGATATACGTGTTAAAAGCAATGGAAGCCGTCCACACCCCGTCGGATGCGGCTGCGTGGGGTTTTCCTTTTAGCTGTTCTTGCCTGGGTGTGAAAAGAACCCAACTATGTTGGCAGTGAGGAAAAAAAGAGCTACACGGAGACTGATCGCCGATGGTATGCTGAAAAACTTTCTGTGAGGTGAGCAGCCATGGGATCAGAGTATGCACATTCTCCAAGGTGGCCGTTCTGACGGAAACCAACGAGTGATCGCCACTGGTACGTAGTAGCAGCTTTCTCATGCCGCTCTCGCTGTGAACTTCCATTACAAGAAGCTTCTGATGTCTCAGTATACATTTCGTGAGGCTTGCACTGTATAGCTAGAAACCGAGTCGTGCAATTGCTTTCTTCTGAGCTCCAGGCGCGGTATACTTAATGTCACATCTCATAAATACACAACCTTCGACCTACGCTTAACTTAGCTCATATCGCTAAAGTCAAGTTCAGTGATACCCCTTTTCGTCGTCGTTCGTTGTCGGAAAAGCGCAGCTGGCAAATTAGGCGTTTCGCTTCATTTATTTTTTTCTGTCTTCCTGGCAAGGCGAAAGTAATAATTCCAGTCGACTCGCTTCCTTGAGTTGTCATCACTTTCTCCGCGCCTCTAACTTCACTCCCGTGGCAAAAACGAGAAAAAGAAAAATGGTTGTTCTACTTAGTGAGCGAAGCTATACACCGTTAGCCAAGAAAATTTACGCAGCACGTACGCCAGACTCGTATATCTCTCTATACCGCATCCTTTTTCCTCATTACCGCGTCTTTTTTTACAGTCGCTCATTACACCCGGACTCACGAAGGCGTGAAAACGAGCCGCACCGTAAAAGGCGGAAGCCGCGTTTACCCTCTCTCATTTTCGCGCCATTTCCTTCTCACCCCTCCCTCAGCTACTAATCACAGCGCAAAAAAAAAAAAAAACCGTGTCAAGAACGTGCCGGCCTCTTCCTCTCATCAACCCAACTCTTACCACCTCGTTTCGGTGTAAGCTTCAAGCGACAATTTACGGAGCGACCGAAGGGGCCAAACGAATGCCGCCCGTAAACGAAAAAGTAAAATAAAAAAGCGTCGTCACCGTGCGTATGGTCTATATGTGTGCATCCGGCACGCTGGCTTGCGGCAAACTGGATCTGCGTTTCTTCAAAAAGCCGTAGCTGGGAGAGAGCGTGAGGCTTCCGAAAGTTATGCCGTTATGGCGGCTGGCTCGTGCAGAGAGAGAGAAAGCCACGCGTTGATGTGTAAGTGCCATCAGGACTTCTGAGGGGCGGTGCCCCTTAGAGCGTCTATGTGGTAGAGCTAGCAGCCGGCGGCGAGTATCTCTCATTTCCGGATGGCGTCGCGGAAACGATAAAACGCCGCCGGCACATCGAGTGGGCGCGTGATTGCGGCACCGCCTCTGTCACCAGGACCCTGGAAGAGCTGTCAGCGCTGCGGGACAGCTGGCGAGACGCACGCCGCCGCTAAAGCTGCGGGTTCACGAACACCAGTCGTACTGTTTATTCTGTCTCTCTCAGTTTGAACAAAATAAACCCGTTGGTGTTGGAGAAGGTGGCATCGAATACTGCGCCGTGATTCAGTGTGCTTGACTGCGGCTTGCAACTCTGTATAGACGACTTGGATGTAACTACGAAAAAAAAAAAAAGGAAACCATGTCAGGCAGGACCAGCTCATGTTCTTGCTGTGTATATGGTAGAGCAGCGCCTAAAAATAGAGAAGGCGCTGGCTAGAAGATTCCAACACATGTAGCGGCTCACACTATATATATATATATATATATATATATATATATATATATATATATATATATCATCATCAGCCTGTCTACGCCCACTGCAGGGCAAAGGCCTCTCCCATGTTCCGCCAATCAACCCGGTCCTGTGCTTTCTGCTGCCACGTTATACCTACAAACTTCTTAATCTCATCTACCCACCTAATTTTCTGTATCCCCCTCACGCGTTTGCCATCTCTTGGAATCCAATCAGTTACCCTTAATGACCACCGGTTATCCTGCCGACGTGCTACGTGCCCGGCATCGACGAAGCCTATATAAACATAATGGAAGAAATCTACAGCGGATCCACAGCCACTATAGTCCTCCATAAGGAAAGCGACAGAATCCCAATAAAGAAGGGCGTACGGCAGGGAGACACGATCTCTTCAATGCTATTCACCTCGTGTTTACAGGAGGTTTTCAGGGCCCTAGATTGGGAAGAATTAGGGATAAGGGTTAATGGAGAGTATCTCAGTAACCTGCGATTCGCTGATGACATTGCATTGATGAGTAACACGGGAGACGAATTACAGCTCATGATTACTGAACTGGATACGGAAAGTAGAAGAGTGGGTTTGAAAATTAACATGCATAAAACTAAAGTAATGTGGAACAATCTTGGCAGAGAACAGCGCTTTGCTATAGGTGGCGAGACACTGGAAGTTGTAAAGGAGTACGTCTACTTAGGACAGGTAGTAACCGCGGAGCCGAACCATGAGAGTGAAATAACTAGAAGAATAAGGATGGGATGGGGCTCATTCGGCAAGCATTATCAAATCATGAACGGTAGTCTACCACTATCCCTCAAGAGGAAGGTATACAACAGCTGCATCTTACCGGTACTTACCTACGGAGCAGAAACCTGGAGACTTACAAAGAGAGTTCAACTTAAATTGAGGACGACGCAGCGAGCGATGGAAAGGAAAATGATAGGTGTAACCTTAAGAGACAGGAAGAGAGCAGAATGGGTCAGGGAACAAACGGGGGTTAAGGACATCATAGTTGAAATCAAGAAGAAATGGATATATATATATATATATATATATATATACATATATATATATATATATATATAATATATATATATATATACATATATATATATATATATATATATATATATATATATATATATATATATATACATATATATATATATACATATATATATACATATATATATATATATATATATATATATACATATATATATATATATACATATATATATACATATATATATATATATATACATATGTATATATATATATATATATATATATATATATATATATATATATATACATATATATATATATATATATATATATATATATATATATATATATATATATATATATATATATATATATATATATATATATCTTTTGATGTTTTTATTCAGCGCGCCTCAATTCCCACTCTCATGACAGCCATAAGTAATAATAATCGCTGGGGTATTACGTGTCCAAACCAAGATATCATGATGCAGCACGCCGTAGTAGGCGACTCGGGATTAATTTCGACCACCTGGGTTCCATTAACCTGCGCCTAGATCTAGGCACACGGGTGTTCTTGGCATTTTGTCCCCATCGTATTGCAGCCGCCCTGGTTTGGAGTTGAACCCGCGCCCTCGAGCTTATCAGCGGGACGCAGGAATAATTGGGCGACGAATGTACAAAGGGTATATGAAAGATTGCGACTACGTATAAAATTGGTAGGCAACTCAATCATTTCAATGATATTAAATGAAGACAATGGTGCAACAGGCGGATATCCAACGTTATGCCAAGGGTAAGCCAACGCTAGCGAACATATTAGCAATACAAATATTTACCGAACACTAGCCAACATTAGGCAATGCTAACGAATTATGGTTGCATTCAAGTAATTGGGCTAGGCCGCTTAACGTTTACCATTCACAAGTGGCGGGAGGCTACGCTGAGACACCCTTCCACTATCTCCGGCGTAAGCCTAAATGTCGAGAGAAGAAAAATTGAAGAACTGCACCAACTACAACAACTCTCTTTGAAAGAGAGAAAGTTTATGGAATATTGGAACACCCAGCCTATATACAGACTTCATAAGCCACTCCGGGTGTACCGTAAAATCCCGAGCAAGCGCCTCCCTCCTTTTTGCGTGAGATTTGAAACATGCGCCAATGACAGAGCAAGCGCCCCCGACATCCCCTCCCGCCATTTTCACTGTTTAGGAAACAGTGAATGCATGCGTACTGAATAGAGCAATTTATTAGAAGCACGGGTGTGCACGGATGTGAGCAATGCGGTCTATACAACACACGCATGCTTTGTAACTGCGGTGGCTAAAACAAACAAACAACAAAAAAAAACAAGGAAAAGAAAATAACATCGAGAAATGCCAGCGAAGAGGGGTTCTCTGGTATAAGTTCATACACCACGCTAAGCTGCCATAGCGCCCTGCATTCAGTCCATCTAAATTGTATTACAAGTGACACGTCAATAAACTCGCCCAGCAACAAGCCTTACTCAGGTTTTACATTACACATGCACCGCTCTCGGAGTCCAGAACGAATAAACCAATGTTTCGTATGAAGCCATGTCGCTATGCCGACGATTTGCTGTCTTCTCAATTCTATTTATGCGGGCGTCTCCGCTCCTTAAGTGCATTTCTTAAAATGGTAATTAAACCTGCAAACGTTGAATAATTTATTCGTTCTAAGGAACGAAACGATGATGAATGTGATAGCAGAACCTGAACAAAGCTTCGAAAGTCGCACTCCCGAAAAGCGCGCTTCGGTTCCTCCGCATCGGTCAACGTTTTAGTTTTTCCTTCCTTCCTTCCGCGCGAAACGGCGCACTGGTGTGCTCTTCCCCTTCCCCACTCCCTCCTCCATCCTATCGAAGATTGGATGCACGCCCTACGGGCGCTGAGAAACAGAGGAAATGGGAGCGGCTTCCTCGGGCAATCTTCTCGCAGCTCTCGCTTCTCCGGGCGAATGTCACCTGGGCGACCGACGCTCCTCACGGCCTTGGCAATCCATCATACCCGCGGCGCGCCTGCCGGGGCTGGCCACGTCTAGGTTGCTGCTACGCTGCCACCTCCTCCTCGTTTTCGGGGGATGCCAGCAGCGAACCGAGCCAGCTAGAGCGCTCACGTGAGCACGGCTGGCGGCCTCGTCGACAGACACACACCGAGCTGCGTCACACCGAGGCACCCAAACAAAACAATAAAGAGAGAGAAAGAGAACGTGGCGTGCGGAGGGCTGAATTTCGTAGAGAGAAAGGGGGAAAGAGCGGGAAAGCCTCGTCGACGTCGCTAGGCCCTCCTGCGCATCTTCTCCGGGCTCTCTCCAAGCGAGCGCGAGATGAAATGGATACGGAACGCGAGCGGACGCGACAGGCGCGCAGATTGTGTCTCTCATCTCTCGCTTCCTCCTCTCCCTCATCCCACGAGCGCTGTCGGGGAGAGTCCGTCACTCTGCTGCGCACGCGATCGAGACGCCTTTTCTGACGCTCGTTGATCGATGCCGGATTTTTTTTTTTCTATTCTCAAGGACGAGATCGGTCTCGTTTCGATTGGCATGAAACTGGCCGCACGGCGACACGTTGTCTAGACGAGTTCTTTTTATACCTGCTCTCTTTGCCTTCTTATTTTCCGTCCGGAGCAACTGCGCAGATCGTCTAAGTTTCCGTGATCACCTTGTTTTCTCGCTTACTACCTATATGCCTCTTAACCTGGACGGAGTCGTCACTTCACCTCTTTAAAAAGAATAGTTTTTCGAGATTTTGTAGTCGATTCGGGACGCTCTGGGTGCCTCAATATGCCTGACCAGCAGCATTGTCGTTGGGTGCGGTGGCGCTGCTGTGCGCAAATTTTACGGGGCGAATGCTAATCAAATGCATACCAAGGTTTGTTTCAAGAGTTGCAATAATTAGTGTTGTGGGAATGTTTTGTCGTCATCTCCTTTAAGTAGGTTACTCGACTACCAGAAGTCTCGGTGTACACATCTCGATCATTGGCGTGGCCGTGGGGAGGGGAGGTGAAGGTTCGAACCCCTTACCCCCAAATTTTTTGTTGCAATCTTGCATGTGTATATATACACACACGAACATACATAAAGTTTGGTGTCACTCCCTGCCCCCTCCGAAAAAAGATTTGTGGCTACGCCTTTGATCTCAATCTATAATATCGAACTCCGCTGGAGTACAAGTGCAATAAGCGAGCCTTAAAGTGTCTTGGTTGATGGAGGCGAAATGCTATAGAGGCCCGTGCACTGTGCGATGTCAAAGGACACCAGATAGTCGGAATTTCCGGAGCCGTCCCCTACGGCATCCCTCACAATCATATCGTGGTTTTAGGACGTAAAATCCCAGAAATTATTATTAAAGTGTCTTAGTTTTGCGACGAAAACTTATTGACGAGCGATGCCCTCCGCACATTCGAAGGCCGCAAGCAAATAGGCACTCAGGCTATTCCGAAAAGCAAAACGTCATCGTCCGACTTCCATCTGTATAGACTTTCAATTTTCTAGTCCTGGACCTATAGTTACAGCGACTGCAATTTAGGGCCCTGTTTAGACTATAGGAAAAAGAAAACGTTTCAAGTGGTAGCCAAATTCCTTACCTCAAGTTTCGCGCCGTTGAAGGCAATTGTGCAGTTTTCCACCCGATTCTTTCGTGAACGGGCGTACGGCGTCTTAGTAGACGGCATCTTTGCGACTTAATTGTGCAATATGTATAGCTTTCGTGAGCGATTATGCCTGCTTTATATCGCAATGGCGTCGTCGATCACCGGAGAACTGACGGTGGGCGCCACCAAGCCTACACGCATTATTAACCCAACCTGTTTGCTGTGGTTTACCTATCCACCAATGCATCAACCGTCCACATGAAGGTGCTTGTTAAACGTTATGAAAGAAACCATCACTGAGTCGCGGATCTCGCATCCGTTACTGTGAAACATTGTTCGTTACACAAATGAATTTTCAGCAGTCAACAGAATATTGTTTTAGCGTCCATCCGAATAGGTTTGACTCTTAACCCGCGTCTGGCGTAAGAAAGAAAGAAAGAAAGAAAGAAAGAAAGAAAGAAAGAAAGAAAGAAAGAAAGAAAGAAAGAAAGAAAGAAAGAAAGAAAGAAAGAAAGAAAGAAAGAAAGAAAGAAAGAAAGAAAGAAAGAAAGAAAGAAAGAAAGAAAGAAAGCACTGCGGGATATATCCATCATGCGTCAGTGAACGAGTGGCTTTATCAACCAGAGACAGGTGTGGCCAGGATTCAAGAGCTTTCTTCTTCGAAAGTGTTCTAGAGGCCAGTCGTCGCGTTGATGCGGACTGCAAAAAGATGCGATCAACTGCTTAGCAAATCAATGGATTTTTCGGCGATGGTCGTACTCAGAGAATCACAACATGACATCTTCACCCGCATATCCGTGTTGTAATATAAAACTCCCATAGAAGGCGACAACCACTGTTCAGATTTTTGTTTTTGTTTTAGGGGCGAAGCTCCTTATAGCGGCACCCGTTCGTCCCTCGTAGCCTAGTATGTAACCAGTCTTACGCTTTGACCTGCAAGGTGGTGCCGGTGGGAGATTTTTCCTGTGCGTTGTTGAACAATAAAAAATTCGCAGCGTTAGCTAAAAGCCGACTTTTTCTGTCTCTCATTCCCATTAGCAGCCATTGTTTACCTCCACCGAGTCTACTCCTGTTGAGGATGTGTCAAGGGTCGATCGACAGATCATCCCGATGCTGCGATCCCTCGTTGCTGTCATGGCAGACCTACTAAGAAGCCTGGGAACTCCAACCGCTCGAAGCGGGTTACAGGTGTTGGACGCGCTGAGCCCAGTCCTCGCCTCCCTCGCGTAGAGCCATGGCAGGAGATCAACAATCGTTCCGCAAAGAGGTCAGAGAAGCATCAGTCATCCAGTGGAACGCAAGAGGACTTAGATCACGGATTTCTGATTTTCGTCAGTACGTGTTTTCCAACCGTTTCCCCATCATCGTAATATGTGAACCGAAATTATCAAACCCGATCAGGCTATCCGGCTACGAGTCAATCCCGTCCAAAACCAGCAACGAAAGCAGCAAGGTCATTGTGTATATTCGTAGGGAGCTTACATACATCATTCAACCTGTGTCGCCTCATGATGAGAACCAATATGTTTGCCTGACTGTGAAGCAGAAAACCCTCACCTTCACATTAGTAGGTGTCTACTTATCTCCCTCAGCCCGTTTTGATCGAAAAAGACTGGATGACATACTTGCGAACATCCCGGATCCGTGGATAATTACAGGGGACTTCAACGCCCACCACCCAATCTGGGGAAGTTCAAAAGTCAACGCCACGGGCCGGAGACTGGCATCATTTGTGTCGGCTCATGAACTGTCCTCTACTTAATGATGGGAGTCCTACATTTCTACGAGGATCAACGTACAGCAGCTGCTTGGACTTGACGTTTGTGTCACGTCGCTTCGCCACAAGCGTTAGGTGGTTTTTAGACATCGAGACACATGGTAGCGACCACATCCCCAGTTATCTCACCATCAAAGGCTTTGCTAATGGCCACCCGCCGAAAACCGTCCGGAGGATCGATCTGTCAGCATTCACAACTAACGTTGAACACGCTTGTGAAAAGGGCTTATCCTCTGGCATTGAGCAAGCGATTAAAGAAGCAGCGCAGAGTGCGATGCGCACGCTGACATGTTCTACAAGGCCCTCAGAACGGATGTGGAGTTAGAGCGACTCCGTGCGATTCGTCGGCGTGCGGAGCGCAGATATCGACGCACAAAATCCATTCAGATCTGCGGATAGCTAGGCGCATGCAAAGAAGATCCAGCGTCGTATGGACAACCTGGAGTTCAGCGGTGGGCGAAGTTTTTGCGAGTCTCTAGACCCTCGCAAACCACTTTCTCAAATATGGCGAACCGTGCGAGGCCTACGCATTTTTCCCGAACAACGTTTTCCGTTTAAAGCCTTGGCCCTTTTCCAACGTAGAAGGATATCGAGGTAGCGGAAGATTTTTGTAGGAAGATTGCAGGCCCGTCAACTTGCACAGGAGCCCTTACTGCTGATGACACGCCACATTCCCTTGACCCGCACATGGACCTGCCTTTTCCATGGAAGAGCTGGATGCGGCTCTTGCTTTATGCAATCGATCGTCGTCGCCTGGACCGGATGGCATATCATACCGCCTATTACGCAATCTCGGTGATCGAGCACGAAGCGCTTGCTGGACGTGTTCAATGAGTCCTGGAGAGACGGAACGGTCCCCAGAGAATGGAAAACAAGCCGTTTGGTTCCACTTCTCAAACCTGGAAAATCACCTCTAGAGCTTACGTCATACCGCCCAATAGCGCTGGCTAGCTGCGTAGGGAAGCTGATGGAGAAATGATCCTTGCCAGACTCGAGTGGTTCCTAGAACGCTACAGAGTATATCCAGACGCCATGGCCGGTTTTCGTCGTCTTCGTAGCTCCATTGACAATGTCATTGACCTGGTGACCTACGTACAACACCAGAAAATGAGTAGACGGCTATCTGTCGCACTATTTTTAGATGTCAAAGGGGCATATGATAATGTTTCTCACGAAGCCATACTTGACGCCCTCGAGTCGGTTGGTTTGGGTGGACGAGTGTACCGCTGGATCTGTTGCTACCTACATATGAGATCACTGTTTGTGCAAACTGATGATGGGCCGACTTCTGAGCATTACACACACCGTGGCGTTCCTCAAGGTGGTGTATTGAGCCCCACACTATTCAGCCTGGTTCTGATCGGTCTCGTGGAACGCATACCAGATTCCGTGCAGATATCTCTCTATGCAGATGATATTTGTGCTTGGACGTCAGGTGTAACACGCCCTCAGGTACGTGCGAGGCTCCAAAAAGCAGCGAATTCAGTATCGGCGTACCTTAGAGAACAAGGCCTCGAGATTTCTCCTGAGAAATCGGCGCTGGTTGCGTTCACGCGGAAGGCAATGACGTCATATCCCATCGCCATCGATGGACGCAATGTTTGCTACGCCAGGACGCACAGGTTTTTGGGGGTCACGATCGATCGAAACCTCTGCTGGAGTCCCCATGTGGCCACTCTAAAGAAGCGCCTAACGGCCATCGCACAACTTTTCAAGTTCCTCGGAGGAAAAACGTGGGGCACATCAGTGCACGCGATGCTGCAGCTATACAAAACGCTGTTTCTGGGATACCTGCGGTATAGCTTGCCGGTTCTGACGAACGCTTGCAAAAGCAGTTATATCGCACGATCGAAAACGCCAGGGCCAGGCACTCAGAGTTTGTCTTGGATTACCACGCTGCACATCAACAGCCGCAACCATCGCAATTGCCAAAGATCATCCGGCCACGGTGCACATTACATTGGAGGTGCTTAGAGCTCACATTAGGCACCTTGCTCGCGCCCCTGCCCACCATCTTGCTTCGCTTCCAGAAGATCGACCGAGTACCTCCTTCTGTAAGAGAATATTGACTTACCGAGAGTGCCTTCCAACAGCCTACACGCCTCCGGAACGGATTCTAACACCCCCTTGGTGCTTGGACCGACCAAAACTGCTCTTGACAGTGCCGGGGATTCGCAAGAAGGCGGAGCTCTCATCGCCAGCTTTGAAGCAGATGACTCTACTCATGTTGCACGAAGATTACAAAGATCATGTTAAACTTTACACGGATGGCTCGACAACTGTTGGAGGATCTGCAGGAGCTGTGATCTTCCCAGCAAGAGCCGAAAACATACAGTTTTCGAACGTCACACAAGACAACATCGACAGCCGTGGAGCTTGCGGCACTCCGCAGCGCACTCCGCAGGATTTATCGAGAAGCGCCACAAAAATGGGGCATTTTTACTGATTCGAAACCAGCTCTGCAGTGTCTTCGAACTGCTCTACGTCGTGGGGCTCAAGACCAATTGGTGCTGGAAATACGACAACTGTACCATCAACTAATAGACGAAGGACATGCTATAACTTTTCAGTGGTTGCCAGGCCACTGCGGCATCATCGGTAACGAGCATGCCGACGATGCAGCTAAGAATGCTCACGAAAATGGCGTGATAGAACCTATCCCACTGTCAAGAAGCGACGCAGCAGCAAAGATTAATACGCTTGCGCATGATGTCGCAAGGTCTATGTGGAACACGCCCGGTTTTCTCCACACCCGTCTTCACCGCCTGGATCCATGCCTACGACTCAGCATTCCATCTGGCCTGCCCCGATCCGAGACGACCCTTCTCTGCCGCATGTGGCTTGGGGTGTCTTTTACGAACGCCTTTGCGTGCCGCATCGGAATGAGAGACAGCGCTGCATGTGAATATTGTGGCAATGACGAAACCATTGAACACATTTTATGTCAGTGCCCTCAATACAGCTCTGAGAGACAATCCCTCGCAGCAGTGTTTGCTCGCCTCGACGACCAGCCGCTCTCTGAGCAGTCAATCTTGGAATGTCGGAACGATCGAGCTTCACGCCAGAAAGCAACGAAGGCGCTGATGAAGTTTCTGCGAGCGACCCGCCTCGTTGAACGATTGTGACACTCCTGTGTGTGTGTGTGCGCGTTTGTGCTTCCCTCCCTCCCTATCCCATCCCTCTCTTTCTAACTTTTCTGTCTCCCCTTACCCCTTCCCCAGTGCAGGGTAGCAAACCAGATATGTTTTCTGGTTAACCTCCCTGCCTTTCCGCATTACATTTTTCTCTCTCTCTCTCTCCAAGGTAGTGCCTGGTGAGATTTCTCCTGTGCGTGATTAAACAATAAAAATTTTGTTCAAAACGCCGTTGATTGATGAAATAAACCAACAAAAGACGGCAGATGTTTTGTAAAAGCAAAACGAAAGAACGCCAGATGTTTCTAAAGCAAAACGAAAAGACGCCAGCTGCTTAACGAAAGACGCCAGATGTTTTCTAAGCAATGGTTTTCTAAACAATGAAAATTCACAGCGTACGTACATGTAAAATTAAAGTGCGCTGCAAGTCGTCATAACTCATCGAACCTTTAGTATAAACGCGCCCGACCTCACGTCGGTGATGATGTACTGGGCAGAATTCACGGAAGATTCACGGTTTACCGATGAACCTCCGCAGCTTCGCCCACTCATCATCATTCACTCCGTGGATATGCTGTGATTTTTTTCCATAGAAATCACTGAGACGAAAGAGATGCGGGACACAGACGCCTTGTTCGTCTTCTTGCGCCAGATTAGTTCAGCTCTAAGTTCAGCCCTAATGGATCTGGTCACGAAAGGGCGTGGGCTGATTAGCTTGCGACACTCGATCGTACCGGATTTATTATTGAGGTTAGAGCAAATACCCGTTCGGAGCCCTCCGCAGCGCTCGAGGGTCGAACTACTATACTTCGACAGCTGCCTCCGGAACCTTAGAGAAGATGAAGGAGCAAAAGCATCAGCAACGGCAGTACGTAGCAGCAACAAAACAAACAGAGCGTCATGTTTGCCTAGTAATTGGCGCACCCTCGCTCCCTTACCTCGAAGGCTCTATATAACGCGAACGCGCATCAGACCAAAGCGAGCAATAACTCAACAATGTGGCGGCGAGCGTGCGCTAGAACGTGCGGAATATGGAGGGGCCTGGCGGCGGCGCTGCGCTGCCTTCTTCTGTGCCTTTTGCGCCGATTAAAAATCTGGAACGGAGCTGCAGCGGGCCCTCTCGGGGACCAGGCGGCGTTGGCAAGAGAAGAACGCGAGGAACGCTCTCGAGTTTCGTTCGTCGTGCCGCGGTCGGGTCTTATCGGCGGGTCTCATCGGGAGGCCCGGCTCTCGTACGCACACAGTTATGATGTGTACGGCGGCAGCGGATGGTTGCCTTCCCCCCTCCCCCACCACCACCACGAACCATCACATCGTGTAGCCTCTCTCTCGGGCACGCACGCACTCCTGCTCTCTCTCTCTTTATTTCCCTCGCTCTCTTCTTCCCAATTGCTCGCTATTACCCGCGCTCTTGGCGGCGTCGACAGGCAGGGCTATTGCTTCGGACTCGGCTGCTTCTTCCGTGACGGCTCTAGTGCTGGTGACGGCGGCGGCCTTTTCTTCGGCGAGCCAGGCCCGTCGTTCGAGATGATCGGCCTTCGGATCCGCCGAGCTGATCAGGCCGCTGCTGCAGTGGAAGCGAAGCTGTGCGTTCGGGTCTTGGGACTCTCGCCTCGTGTGGCGCAGGCAACCACCGGCAGTTCCTTGATGGCCGGTTGTTTGCTTTTGCGACGCAAGGAAGGGGAGGTATATAGAGAACAGGATGCATCGCATCGGGATGCCTTCATGTTTGACCCCAGCGGGAAGGATGTATTGTTCTTGGCTGCTTCGCTGGGGATGTTGTGGAGGATCGAGGTTTCGTGCGCTGAATCGAAAAGTATGCGGGAGAATGTTGGCGGCGTTACATAGTCTACCTCCTTTAAAGGAAACGAGGTTGGAACGTTCTTTATTCGGAGTGAGAATGCTTCAGTATTATCTCTGATTGCTCTAAACGAGGACCCAGGGATATTGCTGGAGTCACAGTGGTACAGAGCGAGCTTTATCCGTTTGATCTGACGCCTCGGAATGGGGCTTCTTGTTTAGGTCTCAAAGGGATTCCGCCGCGCGGCTCTGAAGTTATGCGAGGTGCTGTTGACTGATAAACTGTCTCAGCTGCCTTATTCTGAAGGGTTAGAAATGCGGAAAAAGGAGAGTCACCCGTGGACTGCCTAGATTTTTTTCGCATCAAACGGTATACCGCCGAATCAGGAAGATAGACGTCAAATGCCGAAGTGATTTAGGACGAAATGAGAGCATGGGAATTTCACCTTATACGCGTGCTAAAGCCTCGTATAGGTATCGTCCACACGAATTCAATATGCATCAACCGTTTCTCCGCGGTATCAGCCTATACTATATAAAAAGAATCGACTTCTTTCCTAGATTTATTGTTCTGATAACGTGCTCTAGGTCATCCTAATGTATAGGATCCCTCAACTCGGTTAGCCCTCCACTGACGGTGTATCTAGAGCTCTGACCTCTTGCGTCGGCTTCAGGTCGATAACAAACACATTCTCTCCTTAGTAAACGAATGTTGGCTGTAAGGAGTTGGACCACACTATGATCACAATCAATTCTATGTGAGCTGTTGTGTATGATGTAGTTTTCATTTCAATGTACACACTGCAATCTTACGACCGTGTATTTTATTAGAACACTTTGAACCTGCCAGTGATATCACAGGCGAGTCACTGGGTAAACCTAACTTAATCCCTTTGAAAACGCTCTTTTGCTTGTGACTGCGCACGTTCCTTGGCTTCATACGAAAAAAAAAAGATGAATTTTAAATTCGATGTTGTTGTTGAAGTTTTAGGCGACTTCCGAACTCTGATAGGTAAGGTGACTACTGAAGGTCTGTATACGCGCAGCATTCATTTTCTGTTTTTCTACTGCTGGCGATGTCGTCGCTTGAGATATACCGTTACTCTGAATTATGCCGCAGTCACCACTGATTCTTCCACAATACGTCTGTGAGGTTGTGAAGTGAAGCGAACACGGTGAAATTAACGCATTGTACGTGATACGGAGAAGGGCTAAACTGTGGCATATTAGCGCAGAAAATTGGCTGCCGAAGGAAAGAAAACTAGCAGTGAAAGGCAACTTGTTATGCAGTGTTGAGTTAAGCAAATGTGAAGGGACGTGTTTGGTTCGAGTGTCGCCAGACAACGGGAGAACTGTGGGATTCCTTGTGCACTCGTTTTGATTACGCTAGTATTATTTTAATGCTGTTGTCGTTTAAATAAATACTTGTGTATACTTTAACTGCTGTACGATGGCTAGGTGCTGTTGCCCGTAGAGAGACATTGTCGCCGCGCTTGTGTTCCTGTGTGTATATGTATGTTACTGTTAAATATTTCCCTTTTTCTATTTATTTATCTCTTTGTTGACTAACGAATTCATGGTTTCGGTATGGACGTAGCTTAGCCTCCAACATTCTCCCGATTTAAAAGCAGTAATACAAGTGAAAGGAAGTTTACTGGACGAGCCTGACGAGCGGCCGTAGGAATCGACAAGGTGTACGTCCGCATCGAAAAGCGCACTGGCCTGGCGATACAGCTTGCATCTGTGATGTCAATCTCCTCCACGTTTTCTTTATGTAAGTAACCATGCTGGTGGTGGTTCTGGTAATGATAACAATTAATTCGACAGAAATATTCGTTATGCAACAATGACGCCGACTACCTCCGACCATGTATAGAAGCAATGCTAATCCAAAGAAAACGTCTGTGGAAAGGCAATTTCGAAATACGGACGCAACTGCATGCACATATTCTCTTATCGCATACACCGCTGTTTTGCGTATACGTATCGCTTCGAGCCTGCTCAGCAAGGAGTTCACTACGTGCACTGTCGCCAAGCACGTACAATCTGCCCCGCTAGCGGGCACGCGCTTCACTCCGGCGCCTGCCGAACGCAGTCCCGCGATGCAATCTTATGTACACCGCCTCGGCCGCACGACTCCAAGGGGGCCTTCGTCCGCACTTGCCGGCGCACTGTATCTTTCTGCTGCGACGACCCACGTGCACTGCCTTCCTGCGGCCATATTTCGTGGTCGCAATTTGTTCCGAACGTCCGCTCGTCGTTTAGTGCAGCTGCGTGTGTATCTCTGTGCGGTCGTTCAGCGCCGATCTGTTCTGCGCATGTGCTTTAAGGGCACGCACCCATCGTGTTTGTGCACGAGCAAGTGGAGCTGCGATTTCGAAGATCGCGCGTGCATGTACGCGTATATACACGTATGAGCGAGTATCAATGCGGTATTCATGTCCGCGCTGCCGTGCGGCTTTACTGCTGGGTGGTCTCTCGCATATGCGCAAGTGCTCGCTCGCGAAAATGGCTCTGCTCTATACAGCTGCTCTCTCTGCTTACGTCCACTGCCGCGTAAGCGTTGATGGAGACGGAGATAACGGTCAGTTAAACGATGATGAGATGCGAGAGATAACAGAAGGTCCTTGGACGACGTGTTTGATTTACGGCCGATTGTGGTTACTGCTCGCCTCATATAGACTCGGATCACTGCAATATGACGAAGGTAGGCGAGGGAGTGTGTGTGTGTGTGTGTGTGTGTGTGTGTGTGTGTGTGTGTGTGTGTGTGTGTGTGTGTGTGTTGGAGGTGTGGGGTTGGGGAAGAGGGAGTTTAGCAGCAATATCATGGTTTCGTGACCTCCGCTGCGCACGGACGCTCTGGTTGCCACTGCCCACTTCTCATTCTCGCTATGTTGGACAGTCGGGCCGATGCCTGAATGTTAGGCTTAGAGAGCACCACAGCTCCCTCAAAGGAACGGCCTATTCGCACCTGGCGATGCATTGCCGTGATTGCGGATGTGAACCTGGTTTATCTGACACTTCAGTAATTTTCAGACACGATAATAAACTAACAAGGGAGATAGTCGAAGCCTATCTGATTAAAGAGAAAGGCGACGGGTGTGTCAGCCAGCCTTCACTGAGTCTGTTGGAATGCGAATATAATCTACTGCAGAAATCTGGCGTCATACCAAAGTGATTTTGTGGTGTTTTTCTTGGGCTTTTCTGAGCAGTCTGCGCAAGTGTGCACGCATGTGCGCCATCTAATAGGGATTACCTTTTTCCAATCTTTCTTGTAATAAATTTCAGTTTCAAGTTAGCGCTCGTCGTGTCCACTCTTTTTCGTTTGTCCCTGTTTTTTAGCGCTTTGAAGTTGTGCCATGATATACAGAAGAAATGAATACAGCCTTATACTGCATTCACACATCTATGGGGCAGCCAACAAGAAAAGCGACCGTGCAGTTATAGCACGCTATAGCAGTGCCGTTGCCTCTTGCTGAGGTATGGTATAAAGTGCCCACTGACTTACTTTTAATGTGCGGGTGTACCTCCACCAGTTCATTGCCATTAATTTGAGAGAAAGTCGCAGAAATGCGTTTAGTTACAATGACCTTATCATTGCTTAGGTGTTCTCTATAACTGGACGTATACTATACAATACAAAACATATCTCTCGTTAGATAACTAGCATTTCGGAACGAAATGAGTGCAATCTCGATCTCGAGGATATATATATAAAGAAATGGCTGCGGAGGATAAGAAGGCAGGCATTAAACACATACACATAACAAAAAGAGACTGGATTGAAAGTGGTGAGGTCCTGAATAGGTTAGAAACAAAAGAAAGACAACTTGCGAAGCATCCTCCGTTAAGTGCCGTTTTCTTGTCTTCGATCTGTTCCCAAGCAAACAATGACTGCACCCGTGCGAAGACGAAATAGCAGAGCAGTGCGCAGTGATTACCTGCCAACTCGCGAAGAGCAATCGAACCCTCCGCGCGCTGCAGGAAAGACACCATTTCTGATGCGGGGCATAAAGCATATGGGCAAAACTACACGGGGACTCCGAGCCTTGAGACAAAAAACGTGGAAAATGACCTCACGTATGAAGAATAAGATAAAGGGGGAGGGCGTGGTTGAGGGCTTGGGAAAGACCCTGCACTGTGCGTGCACCCGACGGAGACCAGTGGGCCGTGGAGTGGCAGAGAGAGAGAGAGCAGTTTATGGCATAGGGCTGTCTTCGCCAGCGTCCGCAGCCCGCCGACCTAATAACAGGTTTCAGAACTACGGACTGTTCCCTGACTGCTGCTTACGGGAGAAAACGAGGGCAGGAAGCAAAGTATACAATACTGAAGGGATACGCGGGTGGATGTCATAACGAGAAGGAACGTTGTTGAAGTGATACGTACCGCAACAGAAATATAAACTGAGAAGCCATATGACAGGTAAGCTGCCTTACATGTCGAAGTCAGTGTACACGACGTGATCTCTGAGAGCACAGACTGCGTATTAAAAGCGAATAAATGTAAAAGTGCCCTGATGGCATTGAGTGGACATTTCAAAATCCAAACAGAAAGCGAGAGAGAACATGCAATGTCACCTTGTACTGCAGGAATGACGCTTAACGTTTACAAGCAAAAAGAAGAGTGGGCAACTATTTCAGGTATGTTCAGTGGTGAAGGCAGGAGGTGTGTGTATGTGCCGGGGGGGGGGGGGGGGGGGCGAGCTGCCAAGCGTCATCCGGTACTCGAAACAGCACTTTCGTTTCACCAAATGACGCTGGCGACGAGAAGGGACAAGCTGCGGAGAGGCACGTACACTTTCGCATGACCTGATTTGACTCACGCAGCAACAGTAGTGATAGCACTCCAATCGCGTTGGGTATATAAAAACCTGAGGACCTCTACTGCTTCCACCCTGAGCGGAAGAACAGCGCAGAGCTTTCTTCGTGAGGTGCCCCCTGGAAGTGAAGGCATAGGCGGCCAGGCAAATCGATGCGAACGGGACACCGCGAGACAGAGACAGAAGACGTAAAAGAGTGGCCACTTAGGAGCAGTCTTCTTGCTCTTGCCATCCAATCCATCGTTAACCACGAAGAACCTGAAATAACAAGAGAAGACAACTTATAAATAGTGGAGTTGATATGGGCAATCGAACGACTCGGGCATCCCCGGGTTCTCTCGGTTTCTCTCTTCCACTCCCTTTCCCTCTTATCTTTTTTTTTTATGTCTTTCTGTGTCTGAGCGTCGAAGGAGCTTTCTCCACCCACGTGCTTGTTATCGCTGTCATTAGGGCCATTATACCTGGGTGCCCCGTCCTGTCCGCCTCGGGCACGGAGCGCCCACTGCAGCCGCCGCAGTTCCACAGCCTCGCAGTGTGCACCTCAGTTGGTATAAGGCGAGGGGAACCTATCCTCTCCCCTCGAGGGCAACAGCAGCGGCAGTTTACAAGACAGTTCATGCGCAGCTCGGCCGTGCGCGGGTCTGTGCTTCCTTACGACCTCCCCCTTGTTACTTTCTTTGTACATACTTGCCGTGTCGTCCTTGTCTAGTCCTTTTTTATGAGGCGTATAAAAGACCATTAAACTCCCGCGAGACCCACGCCTGACGAGGTCCCACTCTCCTTTCTTTTTTCTCTTTGTCTTCGAAGCGGTTTTCACTTTTTGTTTGGCTCCTTTATGAACACCTTCGTCCGTGTTTGAGCCCTCGTGCACGCACTGTTCTCACCGTAATGCCCCAACGGCGCTTTTCTCTTTACGAGCTTGCTCGCTGACCGCTCGATTATGCATTGTTGACAGTGAGCGCCAGTGCTTGAGCCGGGGTATTCTTCCTCGTTCCTTGATCGTAACTATACGCGTCTCTTAGTTTATTTTTATGAACGGCGCTGCAAGACTTCACGAACGATGCTCTCATTTCAGAATTTCAGCGGTTTTGATTTTTGATCTCACGTGCGCTGCCGTGAGACTGTCAGCAGCGGATGTTTCTGCCAGGTTTATCGTATATCCTCATGTTTGTATTCGCTAAGTTACTGTTCTCTGTTCACGCGCGGCTTCATACTCTTGCTGAATCACCTCTTCCTGTCCCCATCATCATCTTCATTACTCTTTTCCCCCTTCCCCTTTTCTCCTGTGCAGAGAGAGAGAGAGAGAGAATAAAAGAAAGGCGGGGAGGTTAACCAGGGCTGAGCCTGGTAGGCTACCCTGGCCCTGTGCGGAGTAGCAGGCCAGAGCGCACAAGCTCAGGCCGACCTCTCTGCCTTCTAATAAATTCGCCCCCTTTCTACTTTTACTGACCACCTGTTAGTGTATCAATCGTATTTGCCGATATGCGTCAATATTCCGAGAGGAAAATGTCGGGGTTGAAGGAAATGAATGAGCTAAACGAACTCGTAAATCTCGCTATCTGCTTTCTGTCACCCTTATACGAAAGCAACGAAACATTGGGTATGCGTAGAATTCACAGCAGGTATACATCGCGATTGCAGTTCACTACGCTGTTCTTCCAAAAGCAGCAGGCATTTACGGCTGCCCGGACAACGCCGACGACGTATATACCTGTTGTGCGAAGATATGTCAGCGGCACAGCCACTGTCGTTACGTGCTAGCATGCATACCTCGACAGCTTTCCCGTCCGCAGCACATGCAGGCTGTGCGTGTTCGAACAAGTGGCGCGCCACTCTATGCGCGTGTTGCAACAGTGCACGTGAGGGAGCGGAACGCGAGAAGCCTTTTTTTCCCATCGCGCACCATCTGGCGGGCGCTCGGCGGCTTCGACAGCCGCACCGAACGCAATTAATGTTCGTCGAATCGTAAATTCGTCTCTACCGTCTATTACATGCGCTACACGGAGTATACCCGCGTTAATGTCGTCCAGCACGGCATACCCCGTTGTTTCCGCGGCCTCGGCACATGCGCTCTTTGTTGTGCGTGCGTTGTGCCATGAAAGGTTTGTGCATGGTGTGATATGACGTATACATACGACTTTCACTTGACTCGGTCGGTTCATGCGGCCGTCTGCAGTCTCCACTCCGCCTCCCAGTAGTGCCCTACTTGTTTCAACTCAAAGTCGGGAGTATACATATATACAGTTTGACGTGTAATATTGTCTGGATTTCTTTCTACGCTACAGGTCAGCGTCGAATCCTGCACTATATATGTGTGTTGTGAACCAAAAATGAAATACGCAATGTCTATGACTCGCATCGAAGAAGGTCTGATTGTAATGTAGAACGCCCGTCGCAGGGCAAACTGGGACGTTCCCACAGGGATACAATGCATAGCCGTAGAAAGTCACGCGATAATTCCATCGATTTCATTGTTAATATGCTAGAAAACACTGTAGCGACTGGTGCACGTGACAAATCCTTGCAGCTCGCGAGGCATTCAACACAGGAGCTGGACGAAAACGCACAGGCTTTTTGGATCGAGCGATCTCTACTGCGATTTGCCATTTTGCCATTTCTTTTCTCGTATTTTTTTTTGCCTATCTGAAGGCAACGTCGCTTAGAGTGATTCACATAGGAGCAATTTGTAGGCATATGCATAGCCGCAGGGCGTCAGTCTTCGCGTTACGCATGCGTGCCCAACGCTGTTGTACGGAGATAACCTTTGTAAAGGTTACCACGATAAGAGCGCTATACTATACACCTTCTGGCAAAAGCCCACATAGACGATCATGCTTCGACGCACGGGAATCGCAAGGTGACATCTACGAAGCTGCAACGGCGGCAGCTTCTTCTTGCTCCACTTCTATAGACGGCTGCGCTACGACACCAACGCAAGAGCAGCGAACTTGAGCGATCCAAATTACTGCATGCAACTGCCAGCTCGTGCTTTTGAGAGCTGTAAAAGTGTGGCGGCTTGGATGTGTACGTTCGCAGTGGCGAACGTGCGATGCCACGAGACGCTACTCTTTCTTTCTTTCTTTCTTTCTTTCTTTCTTTCTTTCTTTCTTTCTTTCTTTCTTTCTTTCTTTCTTTCTTTCTTTCTTTCTTTCTTTCTTTCTTTCTTTCTTTCTTTCTTTCTTTCTTTCTTTCTCTTGCCTGTCAAAGCTCGTAAAGATACGACCGCGCCACTGTGTTTCGTGCATGCAAAAGCCCGTTCTGGAAGCTCCCGAACGTTATATAACGGACCCGCCAGCGTAGATGCGTTATCGCACGCTCCGTGACGACGCTCCTAGCTCGACGCAGGACCTCTTTTTCTTTTCGTTATATACTCTTTCGCTGTGCTTTTTTTACGAATCCATTATTTTACTTTTGAAGCGGCGTATGAAAGGTGTTTCGTTCCAAAGAGAATCCGCGCTAGCTGTCGCGAACGCAGTGAACGGATACAATGTATGGTTACGTCCTTTTGGCGACCCCGGCGTGATCAGTTTCGTTTCTTCGGGCTTCTTTTTTTTTTTAATTTTATCTTTCTCGTATTTCTCGAGATGCGAGAGGCGGCAAACGCGTTTGCTTCGAGGTTTCTACGAAATGAATAAAACACTCGTCCTAAGCATGCTGCGCTCGGGTCGAGGTCGCACATTCCGTATTATACATTTTATATAAGTTTTCAAAGGGGAAGCGTATGAGCGTGTACTATTTATAGCATGTACTTTCTCCGATGCGTGTCAAGCAATGCGCTTTATTTACGCGTCTGTCATTTATAGTAAGCGAAAGGTGAGAGGTTTTGTTCATTTTCGACAAAATATGTCGCCTAAGAGCCTGATGGTGGCATATGGGGCCCTTATTGTCGTCGCTTCGAATGCGTTTGTCGGCAGGCGAGATTCGATCGTTTGATCTCGCCGCTTGATCGATCGAACTCCATTGAGCCGAATTGACGATATTCGTGGTAAAATGTGTGCTGGTTTCTTTCTCGCCGCTCAGAGCGCGTTTCTGTGAGCAGTGCTGCCGAAAAGTGACACCGAGAAACTTTTAAACAACAGCAACAAAGAAAATATAAGAAACTGGCGTTTGCAAAGGAGCGGGGCATAGAAATCTTACTGTTCATTTTAGCAGAAAAAAAAATTGTTGCATATTAATTTTGCTCGAAACGTGGTAGGTAACTTTGCGTAGAGCAAACGTAGACAGGTACAATAGAACAGAATGGAACACAACTTCAACTTTCAGGTACAGTTTGTTGCAAGCCTATCTGTAAATGTTTTGTAAGCTATGAGAATGCGAAAAAAAAAATACTGCTGAAAGAAAATATGTGGATCCAAAGTAGCTAACATGATCACAGCACTTCTTCAATCAAAGTAATGTGCTTCAGGGAGCTCGAAAACTAATGTGTTGTGTTTTGACTATGTTTGCTCTTGAGGGAGCAAAAATAGGTGGGAGGTGGGGGTGAGGGCGCCGCCTAATATTTTGGAGGGGCTTCTGCCCCCAGAGCCCCCCCCCCCCCGCGCCACCCCCCGCTTACGCCATCCCTGGTCTTTTCCATGTAAATTTTGATATATTCAAAGTTACTGAACTGTCCCCGACGGCATCGACATGCGCGTCATGTAATTTATGTCATTCGTGTCATGTCATTATTCTTTAGCATATGTGTATGTCGTGTCATGCACATTCAGAAAAGATAGATAGATAGATAGATAGATAGATAGATAGATAGATAGATAGATAGATAGATAGATAGATAGATAGATAGATAGATAGATAGATAGATAGATAGATAGATAGATAGATAGATAGATAGATAGATAGATAGATAGATAGATAGATAGATAGATAGATAGATAGATAGATAGATAGATAGATAGATAGATAGATAGATAGATAGTCGCTGTGCCTTTGATTTGCCATAAATGCTTCGCGTGTAATAAAAAAATATTTGTACAAAACTGGGCTACATGCGAGATAGAACCGCCTGGAAGAAGACACGCCTCCTACAACAAATCGTCGTTCATTGCTCTTCGCTCTCCAACGCATAGGGAAGTACGAGCGCTGTCTGTTCGAGCGTTTCGTCATTGACTTGCTTTCACCACGCAAGGTCAGTCGGAATCGTTCCCACGCCAAACATGCGGTAAACGGAACGCTGCAGGAGGGAAGCACAGACGTCGGCAGGCTTGAGATACGTCAACCTGGCTTCCCCGTCCACATACGATACTACACTGCGCGCACGTCCCGGCTGAGAGGTGTCGGGTTCTGGCCCCGCGTTCCAGTGTTCAATGTCCGTCCGTTCCCCTCCCTTCCGGCGCACACAACCCGAGCAGTGACCGCTCTGGCATGGGGTGCAAGTGCGCAGTAAGAACTAGAGATAGAAAAACAAACAAACAAGAGGCGCTTCGACGTCGCACGTACAATAGAGCGAAGCTCGGCCTTCGGACGTATACACGCCAGTGTCACGTTACCGCCACGCCATCCTTTCTGCGCCATCTCTCCCGGTCTCTTTCCATCGGACGATGCGCAGTTGGGTTCGCGACGAAATAGCGTCGCATATACACCACGTTATACAGCCGAATGTCGACAATAAGCGCAGCAGCGGCCAGCAGCAATTCCGTTTAACACACCTTTTATTGCGGTTTCCCTGTGACTCAGTCCTTCTCGGACGTGTACGTATTCCACGCCTCCATCCCAGGTCGCTAAGTGGGAACGACGGGCAAGTCTTGTTCACTCTGGTCTAGAGTCTAGTCTGGTCTACACTAGTCTAGTTCAATCTGGTCTGGTCTATCTGTCTGTCTCTTCGCGCTTGCAAGAGACCGTGCAAAGGGGCTCAGGTGCAGCGAACGAAAGCTTCTCAACCCAGTGACATCCCAGTGACATCCCGTGTAAGCACACAATAACGTGCGACCTTGTATCGTGCAATTCTTGACGGTGTAGCGCCTTCCCGCTACGTGTCCGTGGGCTAGAAACAGGAACTCTTTGCCCGAAGCGAGCATATATCCAGGAAGAAGCTTTTTAACGAGGTCAACTCGCGAGGGGTCCTACTCTAGAATGTTAACGACTCCGAGAGATAAAGGCAGCAGCTTCAAAAGACGAGGTGTACTATAGGCTCCAGTCAGTCTACCTGTGGAGCGTCCCTGCGACATCTCAGCGCGACAGAATATACTGCAGGTGCATGGGGACACATAAGCCCCCCGCTGTTCTTCCGGAAAAGGACGACAGGGGCTGGCGTGCCGGTTGTTTGTTGACCGTGTGGTGTACAGAGAGAGAGAAAAGGGAGGTGAGGTTTTAGTTTTCTCACGGCCAACGAGCGTCTTCAGATCCTTTTTTTCCTGACAAGGTGGCGGGAGCTCGAAGTTCGTCTCGAGGGAGGGAAAGAGGGGTGACGTTTGTGGCTTTCAAGTGAGCAGTCCTAGCAGAAGCAGCGAAGGAAAGACAGCGTCTTGACGGTTCGGGAATCGAATGGCCAGCGACCACACTGCTGAGCGGGACCGAAGAGGAGATGCCTATCTCTCGTCCCCTGCCAGCCGCAGCAGGGAAGTGAAAGAAGGCAGGCCGTGAAAGAAATGGGGGCCACCAAACGGCGGGCGAACGTACTACGGTCGCAGGAACACGGCCGGGCTAGACTGCACGTGCGGTCTAGCCCGGCCGTGGCAGGAACCAGACCTGGCCGTCCCGTCGGTAGTCTACTTCCCGCTGCGTCGAGAGCGGGATGAGATAGCCAGAGGAAGCAGCAGAGGTTCGGACGCATACTGCGACCAGTATCTCCCGGGATGTTTCTGTTGCCCCTCGGTGTGTCGTGTCTCCTTCTAGAATCTCCCTCTTTCCTTATTTTTCTTTAATTTTTTTGTTCACTGTTACCTTTCTTCCCTCCTATGCTCCCTCCTTCGAGGTCATTTTCTTGTCATTCTTGTTGTTTCGTTGTGGGCCTCCGCTTTCTCTGCCCACCGTTTCAGCTTTTGGAGGACCATAGTGAAAGGGCGGGGAACCGAGCAAAATCGAACGGCACACACGCACACGCATGGATGGACGCGCATTGGAGCACTAGACCCCCCTCCAGCTGACCCTTGCGTTACGCGCAGCCCGCGTTGGCGGACCGAAAGCCCCGTACTGTTAACTCCCGTGTTTTCGCGGTTTTAGCCGGTGGAGATCTTACTGATCGTTGAATAACTGCCAGTTGGGCGTGTTGGTATACATTCATGGTGGTGAAGCGCTAAATGAAACGGAGACTTACGAAGAACACAGGACGCAGCGCTACTAGCAACTAAGTTTATTTTGATAACGACGCCCTCATATATACAAAATGTACGTCATCACTAAAGCCAAAAATTTTAACACGTGATCATAAAAGAAACAAACAGGTAAGACATGCGCGGTTTTTATCTCTTACCTGTTTGTTTCTTTCATGATCACGTGTTAAAATTTTTGGCTTTAGTTATGACGTACATTTTGTATATATGAGGGCGTCGTTATCAAAATAAACTCAGTTGCTGGTAGCTCTGCTTCCTGTGTTCTTCGTAAGTCTCCGTTTGTTTTAGCGCTTCACCATCATGATCGTTGAAGCTGCCGAAGAAGGTCCGCTTTGACGCGGCAAATTATTCTATGGAAGTCTTATGCTCGGCGTATCTCTGTGTGCGGTGTCTGTCTTTGCATTCGCGCAGTGATTCTTTATACAATAATCATGAACTATTTACCTCCGCAACATGTTCTTCTTCTATTAGCTCATTATACAAATAAAGGTCATTGCCACCAAGGCGTCCGCGTCCACGGAACTTTCTGTAAGGGGGGGGGGGATACAGCACAGGCAACCTTTCTGTCACTGCCATGACATGACCGGCAAGATTAGTCATAGTGTGTAACGTGAAAAGTTGGTTCGCTATCCGGAAGGGCGTTTCACACGGATATGCGCGACCTAGTGTGCTAATCAAGCTGTGCAGTGTATTGCTAGTGCATAAAAGAATATCTTAAATTCCAGGCGGGGGGAGGGGGGGTCAGCCACCCCTCCCTTGCCTCCCCTTCCGGACGCCCATGCTTTCCATCCATGGCGGTATCGAAATGGGGTTGCCAGAATCAAAATAATTAAACAAACATTAAGTACTCGTGATCGGTATGCTTTCATACACGCAGTGCATATAAATTAATCTCCACCCTTCAGTATTGCCGTTCCATGGTATGCACGCCTTTGATAGCTGCTCTGAATGTGAGGGGGGGTCAAGTAAGCAGGAGAAAGTGAAAAGTGATACGCTAGCGCGATATTTTCTCAAATTTAGATGAAAAGAGAGAGAAAAGAGAAATAAAAAAGGTCCTAGGATATAACGTGGCCAGAGCAAAATGCGCGAAGGAATAAAAATAAATGAATATGTACTTCCTTAACCACAACGCGATCAAGAGTATAAAACAATAACTTACGCAATCAAACTGTCTTCGTGTATTGATTTCCTTTTATCTTCATCGTCAATGCGCTATTAGGCTCTTCAATTTTCCTTCTGATTAAAAATCGCGTAGTCTCTGGCGCATCATAGCCATTGATGCTCTTGCGCCCTAAAACCCAGGAAAGAAGGCCTTCATGCATTTGACTCAATCTTTCTCTTTATCCTGCAAGTTCTGCCAACCCACTGGATGGACACTGAAAGATGTGCTGCATACGTACATAAAAAAAAAGATATCTTTGCAGCTTGGCTTTGTCTGTCAAAAGCGCACGAAACCATACTGCCTTGGCATTACTACGATCCGCTGCTACTATATGGAGCAAACGAACCTACTGTCTACGTCTCAGTAAGCCGAGTACCATTTGCTAACGTTTGTACAAGTGCACATCACACAACATTCTCGTAGTTACTCGCACATTAGTATTCAAATAGTACTCCTAAATTTTGATACCCAGCGCCACTGCGCTGCCCTATGAGCAATCCTTTCCAATATGGCATCTGTAATGCTTCTCCCAGACACGTGCGCAAAAGACACGCGAGCAACGCGAGCACAACTTGAGCGATGACTAGAACAAATGACAAGCATTAAGCTTTCGCTAGGCGCAACAGGCTTCCCGTCATCTCACGCAGTCAGTGTCAGGCGGACTCGAGGCCGTAAAACACGGTATCTATTGTCCCGTAGATAAGGCAGGGGCAGCGAATGCTTCGCGAGGCATTGTTGACGTGCAGTGGTGGGCTGTTGTGCTCCCCTGGCGTAGATTGCGAGCTCTTTTCCTTACCCTCCCAGTTCTTGGGGAGAGAGGGAAGCGACACTGACAGATTTACGTTTTGTGCAGCTGTCTCCCGCTCTCCCGTTCAGACCATGCACTGCCCTCCCGCTGCGGTCACTTCCCCTTCAACCCCATCACGCTTACCCTCTTCTTACTTTCTTCCTGAATTGCCTGGGGAAGAAAGGAGGGAAGACCTGGTTGCTTTTGCAACCTTCGCTTTGCTTTACGTTTTTGCTACACTTTTGCGTCTCCCGAGTTAGGTGGGCGTATTCTTAAACTTCTTTCTTTGCTGTTTCTTGCACGAGTTGTTTAGTGCGCCCAGCGGTGCTAAGGAAAACGGGGAGGAAAAAGGAAGCCTTCTCTGCAAAGTTACGTTCTTTCTTTCATTTTTTTACTTTTCGCGATTGAAGCCCACGACGTACGGGTCGCTTATTCAAGGTCCCCTCCGTTGTCCTGTCCCCGCACACCTCCGGTCATTCGTGATGGTCAAGTCAGTTCAGAACGCCGGGCCACGGACGAAAAGGAAGGGTTTCTGGAAGAGCAAATACAATGGGTGGGGTAAGCCAGGTCTGCGGGGTGTGGGAGGGCCCTCGGTTCGCAACTTGCAGGAGAGATAAGAGAGAGAGAGAGCTCTTTTTCTATGGCCTGTCCATCTTCTCACTTAGTTCGTATGTGCCATCTTTGCTTCGCGCATTCAGTTTGTTCCTATTTTTCTTTTTACGTTATCTGACTGCCGTGTGCTTTGGGGGCGCATATGGTCGAAGGAAGGTTTTGGCTTGGAGCGCGCGCGGCTGGCTGTTCGCGCGAAATCAGCTTTTCGCGGCTTAGCCGGCCGCGTTTATTTACGCTCGTGCACCTCCGTCTCCATTGTGTTCTCTCGCGCCATTTGGCGAGGACCAGAGGCTGTTTACAGTGAGAACTCGCCATTCTGGCTTTTTTTTATTTCTTTCCTTTCCTAGCTACTTACTTATATACATATATTCTCCGTTTCCGTCTTCCAGTCGCCGTCACGGCTTCTTCCGAAGCTCCAGATGCATTGAAGTGACGCTCCCCCGTTTCTGTTTGGACGTTCCTGTCCAAGTGTCCACGCTGGGTCAACAATCGTAAGAGTAATGACATGCTCACGCATGCCCGAAGAAGGTGGTCCCTAAAAAGAGGCCCGAATAACCAAAATAAATATAGACGTGAAGTGGTAATTCCGGAACAAACGCGAGGGCGTGGCAGCTCCCGTTGGGATGCGTTGTTGGCGACTGGGATGGGCGTGCCTTTGGAGAACTATACAATGATGCTGAGCTCCCGCTTTAAGCGCCAGCTTGGGGACAATCGAGGAAGCGTCCCAGCGAATGCGCGACGTGGTATTTATCCCGGAACGCAGGAGATGTCATTCTGTCACAGTCACGGAGCTCTCATTCACCTCGGCATAAGGACATTCCATTCCCTCACATTGTGGGCAACATCGGTTAATGATGTGGGGTTTTGCGGCTGCAGCCAGCCCTGAACCCTTTAGAGATGAGGCCGAGACCCAAAGAGACACATCTTTACTGGTCCAAGCCTCGGCCGCAACTGCCCGCTGCCAGCAGCTGCCGCGTGACACGAGCGCACACGCGATCGTCGTCGTCTTCTACGCGCTCAGCCACCGAGCGCCCCATAAAGAAAAATCAAGAAAAGACTAGAACAGTTCCCCTTACGATTTATCTGATAAAGGTACCACCATCGCCTTCAAGAGTGTCCGAACAACCTTGTCTGTAATTTCAGCTCGTGCTTGGAAGCCTCAAGAGTACCCGTTGCCTTCTACATGCTCCATAGGTGGTTTAATGTTTTGTGATCTGTGGTGTGTGGTTACTCCCTAAAGTAGAGTCACTAGATGGAACAGCAGGAGCGTAGGCAGAAATTTCTTCCAGGGAGGGGGGTCTCAATCAACCTTCATGTATATTCGTGCGTGTGCTTGTACCGTTTCTATGTGTGTGCGTGTATATGTAAACATGCAAAATTACAAAATTTCGGGGGGGGTTGAAACCCCCAACACACCCTCTGGCTATGCCACTGTGGTTTGGGGTTTTCAACGTTTTCGCGCCGCACTCCCATTACTTGGATCTGTGAATGGAATGTATCGCGATGACTACGAACTAATATACCGCTGTTGTTCATTTTACCCGGGTATAAAGACGCACCAAATAAAAGCATACGCTTGGAACTCTGCCATGTGCGCTTTACTTCATCCGCCTGGCGGGCGCTAAACGCGTAGCGCAGTACGTACACCCCGAGAGACCCTAGGCAACAGACGTCCGCTGACCGCTGCTAAGTCCATCAGCACCGAGGTTCATTACCGCGGCGCCGTTGTTCCCGCCATCAAGTGGAGGCCGCGCTGATTCCCGGTATACGCTGGCGCCGCTGAAAGAAGAGTGGCATGCGGGCAACTGTCGGTAGCCCGCATGCTGGCCAACGCATGGCACAACAGATCGGCGTGCACCATCCGGAGCGGGAATGGCAGCGAGAAACGGGGAGACAGACGGTCGCCACGAAAGCTGTTCGGACCTTGGGGCAGCGGCCGCGATGCTGCGGTTCGAGTGTGCGCGGAGCGAACTCACGACCAGCCCGCTGAGGACGGGGGCAGGTGGCGAGCGTCCTCCCGGCTCGACGGCCGACGCCACGACGACAGCGCTGATTAATTTACGAGGTTAATTAAACGTCCGCTAGCCCCCTTCCCTCCCTTCCCACTCCTCCGCATCCCTTCCTTCGCGCAGATGCGCGCGCCTTGGCAACGCATGGTCCTCGCACTCCTGCTGCGTGGAAAGTAAGCGTCGACAAACACGAAGATTCGCTTTTTAAGCTCACAGCATGCAGTCTGTTCGATAGTGTAACGTAACGAACTTATTCGCTATTGCTTACTCCGGAACTGCTTCCGGAAACGCCTGACCATTATTATCACTAACGTGTAACGTTCCTGAAACATTTATTGCATTCGAGTGGTGCTTGGCTACTCTCGGTCTTCTCATTTGACCTCATGAACTGATTGTAAAGTGTTTAAGAGCAGTCGTTCCGTGCACGAACCTTTAGCGATGGGGAAATTGTCCGCTGGATGTAAGGAGGTTCTGTCGCAGTGTATGATATCAGTCCTGTTCACCCTGTTCTATTGAAAGTTATTTTTGTCATGCCATTCTATTGACATTTACGTTCTACCATTTTCATGTACATGAACAGTTTATTCCACTCATTCGGCTACTGAACTACGTCAAAAATTTATACGATGGTGTGTACGTTAGCGTGGTATCATGTCCCAGCACATCACTAAGTTTTGTATCTATCCCTCTATCCCTGTTAAAAGACAATACATTGGAAACAAGAAAACGTCATTGTCAGTGAGAGCACCGATAACTTCATTTCTGGCGTAGTGGTGCCACAGAATGTAAAATGAAGATGTAAAAAGCGGACACGGTGGACGCTAGGACATATGCATAACCTGCCCACATTTTCCGTCTTAGTTTACCTGTTGTGGTGTCATTACACCAGATATTAACCCACACCGACAAGGGATCAAACATTAAGTACAACTCACCAATAATTTTCTTAGCGGAATTACCGTAGGCAAGCTTTCTCGCACAAGTTGCCCTTACCAAAATGGCCGCTTTTCCGTTAGAAGCACAATGAAAGGTAGCTGCGACATCCTGTTGAATTGCTCAGACGATGAGGGAAACTGAGAATGGTAGAAATAACATTATCAGCCTGTACACTTAAATCTTAATTGTATTTCTTTCCCAAGGTTAGGTCAAACTATATATATACGTGGAGAAGCGCATTTACAGATTTCACATGTTGTCTACTCGTTACAACTTCCCTTCCAACCACCTTGTACATCGCCATGCATATTTTACTGTGGGAATATTGGAGTTAGTCGCCCATGCAGAAAGCACCCGGATTGTCTTTTTTTATTGAAATAAAAGATAAATGAAAGAGTTGTTGTCACCACTGCTTGGCGACGGCTACCCCTTTCCACTTGGTTGTTGGGATGTAAAAAAATAAGAAACAGAAATAATATATACACATATATAAAGTCCCACATTTGGTAAGCTCAAAGGTTCTCGTTTGAACAGAGCACAGAATAAATCGCAGTGCATACTTTCAATCTAGACCACTCAATATTCATCGTGCACAAATTTTGGAGGGCTATAAGGTGGGCTAGTTGGTGTGTCATTCATCTTCAAAAGTACGCTTAGTGAACACACTGCAGACACAAACGAAAAAGTACAGGACGTAAGGCAACGAGCGCAACGTTCGTTCACTAAGCGCACTTTTGAAGACAAATATTAGTGTCTTAAAAAAAAAAAAAACGTTGCGGCACTTTCCATTGCTTTGCGATTTATCCGAGATGGCCATGGGCCTAGTATTTTCGGCAACAAGAACGCTCGCCCGGAGTCCAGCGAGTGGAGTTCCTGTTCAATTCGCTGTCTAAGTGTGTCTTGTTTTAATTTCAACGAACGAGGCTCGCGTCAACTCCACTTTCTAGACTCGGCGAGCTCTGGCTCCCTTTTATGCGGAGTGCGCGACTAAGGATTGGTGGTGGGGAGCGGCTGCGCCCTCATGCCGCCTGCGGGCGCCGTCCCCGATCTTGAATTACCTGTCACAATTGCATTCGCTTTGGACTTCAAGTTTCTCGTTCAACGGGACTTCACGAAAGAGTGTTCGTGCTAGCGCCTCCTCGGTATAGCATCCAGCTACGAAGATAAGAGAAAGAAACAACAAGAAAGAGAGAGAAAATCGTTGAGACGGACAACACAGCGGGGGCAGGTTTGGTTGGAGCCCCTTAAAAGTCCTAATTAATTAACCCAACCAGACAGGCAACTCTCAAAATGTTCCGCTTTAAGAGGAGGAGGAGGAGAGTGGGATGCCGAGATTTCACCTGATACTTAGAGCGAGAGGGACAGAGAGAGAGAGGGAGCGGAGCACGTTGACTCTACGGTGACGACGACGACGAAGTCGACGACGCGAGAAGGACACGCGTGCGGCCTCGACATTGAAAACGTGTCAGCGTGGCGCGCGGCGTGCGCCGCGCGACCCGCAATGTGAGCAGCGCTCGCAGCAAAAGCCTTCCCATTGTCGCTGTCTTGTCCGTTCCGGTGAAAACGGCCTCGAGCGCGCACGGAGCTCCTCGCGTCTGCACAAAGGAGCAAGGTCACTAGGATGCAAGGCGCTCCTCGTGCCCGTAGCGGGTGACGGAGCGGATAGCGCATAAAAAGTGGGCGCGTGCGACAGGCATACGTCGATGAATGGGACGACAGGCGCACGTTTGGAAAGAAAAAGAACTCGGCCAATTTAACGCCATGAAAGCTGTCGTAAAGCGAAGCTGTTATCGCGCGAGATTACGCGCATCATCATAATTATCATCATCATCTCGTTTGATTTATTTATTTATGCACTCTCCCTATCCGGTCAAATGACCTGCGGGACGCCTTACTACTACTACTACTACTACTACTACTACTACTACTACTACTACTACTACTACTACTACTACTACTGCTACTACTACTACTACTACTACTACTACTTACTACTACTACTACTACTAGTCTACTACTACTGTTACTGCTGCTACTAATACTATACTACTGCTACTACTACTATATTACTACTACTGCTACAAAACTACTACTAATACTACAGCTTACTACTACTACTATGCTACTCTGCTACTACTACTACTACAACTACTACTGCTGCTACTAATACTACTACCATTGCTCCTGCTACACTACTACTACTACTACTACTACTACTACTACTACTACTACTACGACTCCTACTACTACGACGACGACGGCGATTCTAGTGAAGCTCGCCATCCACCATTTCACACTTATACAAATGGTTGGAATGTCGACATGTTTACCGCATTTCAACGCAACGCGACAGGTACCCTTTAAACATAGCACCTGTCGAATCAAACAGAAAGCGAAATTAACGGTATTGTACAGGAACAGAAAGCCTTATTACCGTGCCTTCAAATGTGCAGAGTGGATTTGAGTTACCCTCCTTGGATGCTAGCAAGACTTAAAATAGAATTATTGTTCAAGGGGATCATATCTAAAAGATACACGTTCGTGATAACCGCACAAAAAATCGCACTATTCAGGATCTACACAGTGTCATAACAATCCCCCTGCTTCAGCATTCGTAATACTGCACTTGGAGCTAGAGCGAACATTCAAAATATCTCGAGGTACATGTTACGCCATGGCAGAATTGTTTGCAATCCCATGTGCCTTTCGCTTCATGATATCGGATAGAAAACCTGTAAAAATTAGTTATTTTAGCTACTGGGAAGCCGCTCTCGAATCGTTAAAAAAAGAAAAGAGAATATTCTTTAAATGCTGTTTTATTGTATGAGAAGCTCAAAGAAGACACGAAATCGAGTGCAGCGAATCACACAGTTGCATTTAAATGGGTACAAGGACAATATAATATTCCTGGCAACAATGCAGCGAAGAGCTGCGAGTCGCCAGCACAGAGACAATTATCTTCCTCTTTCACACAGCATGGTCTTTCGACTCATGAGACATATTCGGTCGTCTCTGCGAAAATACCTGGTTTGGTTCAATCTAAGAACTCGGGATTGCCAGGAACATTCTTTAGAGACACGGGTATAAAGATATCAATTCCATCTAATCTGAGCGAAAATAGAAAATTTGAAACTTTAGTACACCGGCTGCGCTTTGGTGCAGCATGTACAGTCCTGACCAATATGAGAGAGAACACCAAATTGATGTTTAATCAACGATTACTTGTAATTCCCGATACGAATGTGACGAATTGAATTCCAAGTGATGCCTCTCCGCTTGAGCATTTAGTGTTATGAACGCCAACTGCATCTACATGCTACGACCTTTAAATGTTTTCATTGTTCCCATATTACTCGCAACTATATAAGCGACACTTTCTACACAGGATAAGACGTTCCTCTAGTCCGCAGTGTTCTTGTGGCCATCCAGACGAAATTGTGCATCATCTTCTCCTTGAGTGCACGAAGTACGATTCAGCACAAAGTCCATTGCGAGCAAATTGGTTACTTTGCCCCATTTAAACTTCATGCCTGCACAGGTGTGTTGGTTGCCGACTCTGTCCTTCGCACAACTACGCGCATATGACACGTCAAGCCATACTTGAATGTCACCAGCATAAGAGTTGTACGAGATCAAGAGCACGATCCTTTTCCACAAAGCAAACCTTATTGCTTTATTTCTCAGCGTTTGTGCTTTGGTGCGTCTGCTTGGTATATCTGTTACCGGTGGACAAATAAATATCTGGTATTGCATGACCTCCAGAATAGGCCACGAAACCCATGCGCCCAACTAAAATTACCGTTCCGCGACCCCCGCAAAATAAAATGAACTGTGGTTTTGTGGGCTGCGCCCGAGATATGATTATGAGTCATGTCGTTGTGGGGGATTCATGATTACGAGCAATTAAGGTTCGTTAAGGTGCACCTAAATAGAAGTACGCTCGCATTTTTCAGTTTCGCCCTCGTCGAAATGCGGTCGCCGTGAGCGGAAATCGAACTGACGCCCTCGGGTTTACCAGTGCGACGCCTTACTAAGCCATCGCGGCGGGTTCCCGGCTCCAAGTCGCATATGTGTCTGTCCACATATGCGACTATAGACGTTGACTGATGGCAGGAAGTAGAAGGGTAACGCCAGAATTTTCCCTTTTCTATCCATTCAATGTCATCGCCGCGGACGCATGCGCCCCGCCTGGTTGACACTAGTTGGTATGTCGTACTACAATGACTTGCACATTCCTTCGCTCCACGATAATATCCCCGAATTTCGGTTGCATGTTAATTTTCAGTTTTCATCGACGCACCTAATTCTTTCTATGTAGGATAGGCCATGACGTTCTTCCTCTTCGTCGAAGAAAGGACCCATAGATCTACGAGAACAAACAACCTAATCTATGCGTATAAGTGCTGCCAATTCATTGCGCTTACGTGTAGTTCACGAGAACGATCACCCGGGGGAGCTTTGGTAACTTGTACACTGAGCGCATTTCTTGACGACGCGGTTCTCCGAAACCAAAACGTTGCCTGAAGATTGGTCTGTTTCTCTGGAGACACACACACACACACACACACACACACACACACACACACACACACACACACACACACACACACACACACACACACACACACACACACACACACACACACACACACACACACGCACACACGCACACACCAAAAAAGGTAAAATTAGGTTGGATGCAACATAATCTTTTTAACTCTCTCCCAGCGCGCTCTACTAATGAAGTTGATGACTTATCGCACGGGGGCACACGTACACGGGAATTGTCCACGAATATAAAGGAAGGAAATGACTCAAAACTAAAGGTAAGATATGCAAATTGACGCGAAACAGAACCTTCGACTCTGTCTTTGAGTGTATTTCTCTTCTTAGCGTAATTAGCCTTCACTGCGACACTTGCATGTCACCAACGCCTGGGCCTGATTACGTCACTACTGCCCACTGTTTCACCGCTCGAGACACCGGACCATAGTTCCTGCGTGGGCGTGAATACGTGGGAGCAGCCTCTGTTTACATGTGATGCTCGCCATCGCGGCTTCTGTTTAGTTTTCCCTCCTCAATTTCCTGATTACGTGTGCATTTGTTCCTGCATGTGCCGACGATTCACATGTCGCTTCTGCTGCCGATCGTCATCGCTGGCTCGGGACACACACGTGCTCGTATGCCGGGCCTTCTCCGTTTCGTTCTCCGGGGCGTCACGTTGCACCAAATGTGAGGCTCCGCGGGCACAGCTACAGCGCTCGGTATGTGGTCCACCGAAGCCCGTGAAAGCAACATCCCACGACTACGACGGCGGAGACAACGTGCGCGCGAATCCGACCACGCGTACGCTCCATCCGTGTCAACCGCACGCGCCTCGGTACTCGGGGCGAGACGGTGAGAACCGTGAGCTGTCACGGAGGTCTGTTTCTCGACCTTCCCTTCCCACCTCGGTCACGTTGTCCATCCATGGCTTCTGGCCTGGCATAAAAGCCACCCTGCGCGGATCCGAAAGTCGCAGTCGGTGTTGTGCAGTCCCCACTGGTACGAGATCTTATACTACAAGCAGCGAGCGTTCCCTGGAGTAACACGGCGAAGAGACCACAAGATCTCATCGCTAACCCACCTGGATTTGGATATCCACCGAGTGCCTTGTCGGCAACCTTGGAAGAAACTCGTCGACAGGCATGAGTCCAGCGGTAAGTTGGCGTCAGGGTGACTGTGAAGGCGCTGGCGACGGTGGTTCTACTTCGTTTGGTTGCCCGTGGAAAAGGGAAACGTCTACGTCGGAAGCAATTTGGTTTTAAAAGCGGTTGGTCCAGTAAAAAGTTGTCATCTGCAGGTCTACAAGCACAGGTTAAAGTTAATATTCGCGTCATCAGAGTTCATCGCTGCCTCTATTCTCATAACGTGAACTCGTGCCTTGAAAGCTCTACATTGACGTTTCTGCTGCTATTAGCTTAAAGATTTACGAACCCATAAGCAGTTGAAGGCCGGTGGGGAGAAACATATGCAACACTTAATCGACCTATTCTAGACTGCAAAACGTATAACATAATTAATTTTAACAGTAGCGTAAAGTATTAATGAACATGATCGTTCAATTTTGCTGGACAAGGTGCAGGGAGTAGTATAACACAGACAATGGCACTTTCATTTCATGCATAATACACGACGTAAAATGAACAGCTGTTCTGTATGTATTGCTCCTCCGCTGGAACCATAATCTATGGACAGTAAGCTTTGTTAGAATGTTCACAGTAGTTGGCGTAGTAAGTGACTCAATATAACGAGGTCAGGGCAGTTCATATAGAGGATCACAATAATCAAGAAGTGAGTTTAACAATTTCGCTTCAGGGAAGCGAGTGCCGAGAAAGGTATTGCTTAAATTTCATAGATGTGCCTCCCAAACTTTGCTGAACTGACAGACGCAAATGCCCAGACAGGGACGAAGAACGCAGGACGCGGACAAGTGTGCCTGTGCATTCAATCAGTTCAGCTTCAGCTATGTATCATCTAGCCCAACAGCAGAGGCTACTAACCCAAACTTTGTATTCCTACTATAATATTCGATTTGCGTTGTGTTCACAAAATGGTGTACTTGTACGCAGACAGCGAACACGCATTTTTTATTCTTTCTTAACTATATCGTGAACTAATATATAAGTCCATCCTGGCTATTGCAGGCTCGCTTGGTCTGTTTGCTCTTGGTCACCCTTGTGTCCGCCAGCGCGGAGAGGAGTTTCGACTATGACGTCGACGACCTGGATCAGGTGGAGTCGTTCATCTGGGACTCCAGCGACGCTCCGCACATGGGTCCCACAAGGCCTGGCCCACCCAACCCGCCGCCAGCCGAAAACCTCATCGGCAATGACCCCAACTTACACCACCAGATTTCCGAAATCGTCCGCCAGATCATAGCCGAGTATTCCCACCGGAACCAGCTCCCGGCTGGTATATGGGTTGGCGGAAAACACATGGGTCCCGGTCTTCAGCAGATGGCCTTCCCTCCCCAGAACCCTTGCTTCCCTCCGATCGGGCTGCAGATACCCATAATTCCCTGGAAGGTGGACAACATCTCACCACGCGATACTGCGAACAACAACAATAATAACAACAACAATAATAACCGTAACTCGAACAACAACAACAACAACAACAACGTCGCCAACAGTGCCACCAGTAACAACAACAATAACGACAAGCCACAACCAGGCTCGCTGCCACCGCTGCCTCCATACCAGAAGCCAGCTTGGAGGCCAGCCGTCCCCGTGTTCCCGATTCCGCATCAGCCCCAGCAGCCACACAGCCACCAAACTCACCTGAAGAACCCACAGTCCCAGCCTGCCGTGAAGACCTCGTTCAGCATATCCACATCGCACCCGGTGCCACTTCCCAAGCGAGATCTCCATACCCCTCTGCTTCCATGGAGGTCTGCAGCTCCAGCTCCAGCTGCAGCGCCAGCGGACCAGCAGTCCACCGGAGCGCAGACCATGCCACCCCCAATCCGGCCTCCGAAACTTGCCGCTCACCTCCGCTTCGCTCATCCGCCGAGACCCAGCATACGTGGACACGCCAGCCGCAGGGGACAACACCTGCTGTCGCAGAAGACCGGAGTCTCGTCGCTGCCCAAGAACCTGCCCGCCGATGACGTCTACTACGCCAGCCAGAGCAGCAAGCTTCCCAGAAAGGTGGTCAAGCAGGGCGTGTTCCAACCCAAGCGCCAGCCGCAGGTCTCGCAGAGTATCACGGTGGTCGAGCAGGGCAAGAACGGCGAGTGGTTCAAGGTCCCGGTCGAGAAGGTCGCTACAGGTCTCGGACGCCGCAACTACGAGGTGGTAGAGCTGCACAAGGCCGATGACGTCAGGAAGGTTGGCCCCGCCTTGGGCAACGGCGAAGAGAGCATCCACTACATCCACATCCAGGAGAGCTAACTGTACTGGTGGTGTGTTTTAGGGCGCCGTTGATCGGCGACCGGGCGTTGCATCTTCGCACACTGTTTCAACCCGCCGGATCACGCTTCCTATGGACTTGAAATATGCTGGACATTCACTGTACTGTGCCTGACATGTCATTTCTTCGCTGTACATACCAAGCTCACATTTTTAGCCTCCGTTAATAAACCAACTTCGATTTGCAAAGGCGTGTGTGGCGAAATCAATTAAGTTTTGCGACGCGCTCGAGTCGTTGCTGCATGGTTTCTGGCCTTATAATATATATGGTCACCGCAGGCACGTAGCCAGGATTTTTTTTCGGGGGGGGGGGGGGGGGGGGGGGCTCAAGGCCTAAATATTCGAAAGAAAGTCTTTTCAAAAAGAAAAAAAAATTGCCCGGGAACATAAAAGGCTGGACGAATTTCGGGGGGGGGGGGGGGGCGGGCCCCCGGGCCCAACCGGGAAAGCAAATTTGTGCGACAATGCTGCCTATAGGACGATAACTTAATATAGCGCAAATATTTGCAAGCAGGCGTGACTTACTTTTTCTGAAGCGAAGGTCCGGAGACGTCTCAGCACATTCTAACTGATTGTAGGACATCCATCCAGAACGATGTGAATGTAGAGTCCTCTCCTCAGGAGCACTGCGATTCGATGCCAAGGGGTGCTTCAACTGGCCAGAAAAAGATACCAGCAGGAGACGATTGGAAAATTGTGAGAGAGGCACGGTATTATTTTGCGCCCTTGCTGGCGTCAAGCGAGGCGGGCGCAGGACTAGCCCTGCCGGAGCCCCCCCCCCCCCCTTCCTCTGGTGGTGGCCAGACCTTGATTCTTGTCTTCCGACAGCCGGACTGGACTGCCCGGAGTCAGTCCTCCGGGCACGCGCTGAGCAGCATATAGCTTCCCATGCACTGCTCGGAGAAAGCAGGGCTTGCAGCTATGCGAACGGTACGTCATATGGCATGTGGGGCTTTACAAGACAAATCAGATATCATGATGCGAGACTACAATATAAACACACAACGAGCACATGCGGGCTATATGACTAGTTGTCGTCACCGCATTTGAAAGAGGGTAGCATGCGCAATCAACATCGTCATCATCATCGTTGTCGTCATCAGCCGGACTGTCGGCGGCGAGCAACTGGTGTTTCTCCCGCGAAAAATTTGTTATCAAGACAGACCTGCCATTAAGACATGCAAAAGTGACAGCGTCCAGACAGTAAGAAAAGCAGTTCTCAAACGTCCGACAGTCTATCTCTTTTCAAATGTATACAGCAAACGTTCTGTCACTTCTGACATTAAGATTCACGTTTCAACGTTCCTCTCTCTTCCCACCGATGCTCTCGCGCAGTGCACTGCTCTTCACTTACGAGTGCAGATCTTGCGCAGCGAAAAAAAACACGATTGTGCGGGAGCTCACAGGAAGAGACATGCTCTGCGCGATAAAGTGAAGCTGTGCCATGCCAGATGAGTGTCGGTGAAAGACTGTTGAAAAAAAAACAAAAAAAAACGGTAGGGCTCACAGGACGGGGCAGAGAGAGAGAGGAGGAGGAGGAGAGCGAGATAAAAGAAAAGCGGCGACCAAGTCCCTTCAAAATGCAAGAAGACGCTTCAGACCTCAGGTTGCCTCGCCTCTAGACCTCGCCGCTGACACACGCCAGAACATCAAAGGGCTTGCGCTCCGCAAGCAAGCGCGCTCGCTGAGCGCATATCGTCAGAAACTCGAAACCCGGAGTCTTGCGCAGCCGTCACTGAAGGACGGGCCGAAGATGAAGGGACGTCTTTGGTCCCTCTGCTACCCACGCACACAGTCAGCGCCTGTGAAAGGAAAAGAGCGAGGGAAGAAGAGAGCTGAAAAAAGAAAGATAAACAAAATGAGAGCGCACACTTGCATTGGGTTTACCTAACTTCCTTTTTTTTTTCGTTTCTTCTTTATTTAAGAGGGCCGCGACTTCTTTGCACCGCTCTGTACGCAACGTTTCGGGGACCTGCGAAAGATCATATTTCCGCTGTTGGTTCCGGCCGGGGTCTTCAAGATGCTTCGGAGCTTCGCGGAAACGCCCCTGTCGCGTTTTGTTGCTTTTCAATGCTTCCCTCTTCCGATGCAGTGTTTCTGCGGCTGCTTCCTTTTCTTATCTTTCGCCGCTTGTTTTGTTTCATATTTTCACGTCCAGTTGTGAAGGTTCGGGAAATATTTCTTCTCCGCCATCTGCGCTCGGCCAGCGGTGTCACGTATGTATACTTGAATTTAGGGTAGACCCCCATATACGGTGGTCCCGTTGCGGAAAGGCACTTTGTGCGAATGCCGCAAGAGAGAAACTATATAAGGCAGTGAACGGCGGCACGCATCAGTGCTGCTTTCGAGGCTTTGTGACGTATGGCTTTTCGGCTTGGACCGAGTTAGTGGGATCTGGCGAAGAGGGTGGTGCTTCTCGCGCTCTAGGAAGCGGTCTTCGTCGAAAAGCGGTCGTCATTTAGTCCAGATTTATTGGTACTGCGGGTGGTATGTAGTGGTGTTCATCAGCAGACACCACTGTATTGAAGAAGCTGGTACTTTGATAAGGCCCTGCGGAGGGGGGAGGGAGAGGGGGTCAACCCTCCCCTCCCCCCTCCCCCCCTCCCCCCGATAGTTTTTACATTTTGCATGTGTATATCTACATGAACGTATACAAACACACGTACAATCTATACAAAGAAAGTCAACCCCCCCCTCCCCCCACCTCTTAAAAAATAATTTCTGGCTACGCCGCTGCACAGAGCTCATCTGTGTACAGGCAGCTGACTTTCCGGAATGGTCGTAAAACTGCTATTTTGAATTGTTAGGCGCGTTTTAAATCGAATTTGTTATAACACGTAAAAACAGCCACTTGTGTCGTGTTAATAGCTTCGTTGAGTTATTGCTTGTGTGATTGATTTTATTGGTTTATCACAGCACATGTGATGGGAGGAGAAGGAAAAAGCCATTCGAAGATAGCTTGAGGGAGTCCTTCGCCCTTGTACTGGCAAGGACAGTAGCTTAGGCAGAAGCATTTTGTTTACATTGTCTACTTTGACGAAACCACAAAAATAATGAATTGTGGCCCTTCTCAAAGTTTCATGTATTAGCATACATCACTTCACATCAGCACGATACACCAGTACACTTCACTGCAACTTTCTCTTTGTAATAGTGACATTTTAAGGATATATTCAAATCCCAATAAGACAGCCCTATTGGTAAATTTTAGGCTAGGCAGAATCCGTAGAAGTCAAAGAACTTTATCGATTTGCTTTTGTTACAGGCATTTAGTAAACGCCGAAGTTTGTTGTGAAGCATTTGCCGGCCGTAACCAGTGCGACAATACGGAACATTTCATATTTCTGTTGTTCTTCTGCTACATGATGCGTCTTTAAAGACGCACCTTTATCCGAATTCGGATGAAGATTTTCTAACCCCATGAAGAGAGAATTATGACGCTCATAATTTAGGCGATGTTCACGTAAGAATTTGTGCTCGTAATGTGCCTTGTACTCTAATTATCCTCAAGTTTTTGAAGAGCTGCGCAGTAGCATGCAGAACTGGCATAACTTCAATTGTTCTCAAAAATCTTTTCTTTTCTTGCATTACTAATAGCCGTGAGAGGTTCGATTCCGTAGCAGTCCCCAGGACCAAATGACAGTAGTTTAAATACGAGGCAAACGGGGCATTTTGAATCAACAGTTTTGCTTCGGGATTAATCAGCGGTTTCGATTCGAAATTCCCGTCATCGTACCCAACTTCTGCAATATCGATTGACGTGCTCATACCACCACAGTGATTCTGACAAATGTACACCAAATACCTTAACAGAGTTAACTAAACCCATCTCTGAGCCGCGATAAGCAAGGCTACCTTTAGAGAAAAAATGAAAAACCACGTCTTTCGTTTCTTTATTTATATTTAATTTGTTAGCTGCTTACGTGCTTAATTTCTCTAAAACGGCATTACATTTATAAAAAAAAGATCATTAGATCCGATGAAGAAGAAGCAAATGTGCTAGTGTAGGCAGCTTAGATTACAAATCTAGCTTCTAAAGAAATGTAGACTATCATCTATATAAAAATTACAGATCAAAAGTCAGAGAATGCTGCCCTGAGGTACTCATGAGATCATTTGGCTTTCTGTGTGATACTGTTTAATTCATCGACAGAAACTGACGTCTTTCTGAAAGATAGCTTTTCAGTATCGTCAGGGGAAGCCCGTGTATGCTATACTGATTTACTTCATCAAATATATTTTTTTATTTATGGAATGGAAGGCTTGGTTAAACTCAACAAAAATTCCCAGCGCAAATCATTTGGCTTCAAATTTCTCTAATATATAGTTATTCTGGCTGGTCGATCAGAGCAAGTTCGAGCAAGTTCCGTTGATTGATTAGTGAGAAATCCGTACTGACAATTCGTATTCACGTACGTTACCAACATAATATAGCCGATTAGAAATTATTTTCTCGAAACTTTCGGAAAACACAGGCGATATTGACACTGGATTGTATTTCGTGACGTCATTTTTGTCTCCTTTCTTATATAAAGGTATACTTGCTGTTTGGATGGACAAACGCCCATTGAAATAAACATTACTGGCGCTTGAAGCGCGAGGGAGTAGCAGCACTTCTGTTGTTTTCATTCAAGGTCATTCTTCCTGTGAAGCACGATCACGGAGATGCACCATGATTCCAGCACTCCTAATGCACGCGGCTAACATGCTTATAACAAGACTGAAACTTGGGCTAGTTGGTTGTACTTCACGATGGACCGGCAACGCATACACACACATACAGAGAAAAGAAGGAACGTGAAAAGACAGCGCTGACTCACAACTAAAGTTTTTTTTTTTTTTTTATTTCAGAAACGGCAATTATAAGAACGACCCCCGTATGTTTCTCGCATGCGCGAACTGTGGAGTTGAAAAGGAGCTGAAACACCCTTCCCTACGTGTTTCGCCCCTCCCCAGTTTTTGTTGGCTACAACATAAAAATGCACTCTGCCCAAAGCTAACGCTGTGTCATCAAAAACAATTTGCATTTACGCTCCATCCAATTATGTTCGCTAGCCTCTGCGACTTCAAGCAAAGTCTGCATACTTAAAGGGGCCATGACACCCAAGTTTCGATCACAATCTGTTTATGTCGGTTAATCCTCGTGCGTTCACAATCAAGCTGGCAAAATTTTAGCGCATTTGGTCGAGCACTTAATTTATAATTGAATATTTTTTAAACACGCGAGCGGCCTGAGAGTCGGGCTACACTGACGCACTCGCGAGCCGTGACGTGACGAGCTGCTTGCATTGCGAGCGTCCGCATTCTGGCGAACGATTTTGTTCCGTGGTCATCTGCGCGTTCAATCGAGCTATTTCATCTTTCTTCAGCTTGACATTGAAAGTGAACGATTTTCAGCGGCCGAAACTTTGGCAGAAAACGACGGCGCCGCTCCGTGCAGCAGATGACGTCACACACGCCATGGCAAAATGGCAATCAGAGGCTGTGGGCGGGGTTTATAGCCGGCGACCTCGACTCATTTTGCACTGAAACATTGTTTTACAGGCCAATTTTTAAATATGGATAGGTATAATAGACCTTCTACTCCTATTTTTCGCTGAAAACCGCAAATTTTTGGTGACCGTGTCACGGCCCCTTTAAAACAGTTCCTTTTATGATGCAGATATACGTTTGTTTTTCCTACTTAAGGTGCGAAACCGGAGATTTTATTCAGATTATGACATCAACGATCCGAAAAAACAACAACTAACATTTCAGTCAGAAGACACGAACTGTTGTGTTTCAACGTACGGATTCACCGGAAAAAGACGAGCACAAGTGATCGACGACCGGAGCAAAAAATATTGTGAATAGAATTCAACATCTGACCTTTAGGATAGTCTCCTTAATGCCCGCCACCCTCGCTTTAGAACATGGATCGCGCGTGATGCTTGTTTAGGCATGTTTGGTAACACCATGATCGACCATTTGCGCTAATATTTTTCGCTGCAGCTGTAACTATAATTTATAGTAGCAAAATGACGAATACTTATGCTTTCCACCTGGCAAGCTGGCACGGTAATCTTAGACAGGATAATGGCAGGTGCGACAGTGTTCTGTGGGTTGTGCTGAGAATTTTAACGCGACTGCGTTAAAGAGCTCGTTTCGCAGAAATTCCGGTGTCGTCAGTGTCAGCGTCGTTGGTTGTGAGCGGAAAATCAGCGTTTTCCGTGAGCGAAACTTCGGAATAGATACAAATAAAGAAATAAAAAAAATTCGGCTTGAGTAAGAGTCGACCCCAGGACTTATGCGTGGCAAGCAGGCGTTCTACCACAGAGCCGCGGCCGTCGTCGAATGTGCTTCGGAAAACATATGAATGTCATGTAGTACGGGGACTTTGAGCTCAATCAGACTCGCTCAAGAAATATATCTTGCGCTTAGGCTTACTCGGACACAGACTCACCAAAATTTTCCTCAATAGCACTCACTCGGACTTAGACTCGCTGAAAATTTTCTCAACCAGACTCACTGGGACTCAATCTCATCAAAATATTACTCACTCAGACTCACTCAGAGTCAGACTCACAGCTGGACTCGACTAATGAGTCCGTCAGCGTATAAGTAGCTTTTTCGACGATAGTTTCAATGCTCTTTAACACCCATATCTCACATAATCGGTGCTCTACTGGCGCCTTTTGTTCTGGCACATTCAGATGCGAGTTATCAGTGGTTGCAGTCCAGTAAGGACATTTATAAAAAGGTTGATTCACATGAGATATTTTTATCGTAAAATGCCTTCGCATTTATTTAGTATTGGGGCGCAAAGCAGAAATAAAGAAGTCTCAATGCCATGCGTCGGCGATGTGAATTGTTCACTACTAACAACGCGCCTTTGAACTGCCAGTGGCTGTATATGTGACCGAAGGCTGTGGGACCAAAAGCGCACTTTCGGCACTACTTCCAATGGCAAAAATAAAATAAAATAAATAAATAAATAAATAAATAAATAAATAAATAAATAAATAAATAAACCACAAGGTCTTTTATGGATTCACGTAAGATGACTCGAAGGCGAAAACATATTTTCTCCTCAGTCGACTGTATTGATCTCCTCCTGCTCCCGAAACATTTCTGCACCTATTTTGCATTGCCTCCGGGAGGGGAGGCACTGCAGCTTTCTGCACGTCAAGCGCCTCCGCGATCAGCCGACCTATTACCAAGCTAAGATGTCATGTGATGTCACGTGACGTCACGTGATGTGGCGTCTCAGTGAAGTCACCAATATTGTCGTGACGTCATAGATTTTGACGGCGTCTACTAGTGCCTACGTAGTTCCTAATCGGTAAATATGAAGTACATCCTCATTTGAGGGGGCCAGAGACTTCGTATACCAAGTTTCAGAAAACTTCGCTGAGCCAGTGGGGCCGAAATACGAATGAAACGTTTTGAAATACGTGACTTCACGTGCGGTAATTTCGGTGTGAAGTTTAAAAATGATACTCCGACCTTCATTTTCTCTTCTATTAATAAGCGAATGATGGCTAAAATGGCGACAATAGAAATTTAAGAGTGTAATTTATCAGTCTAAACTGCTTCATTGTTTCACTTTAGTGTCTCTGAGGCTTTTGCTTTACCAGCAAGTAGGCGCTGACCAAATAACATGCGCAAACACTGCGCCTCTTCAGTGTCTGCCAAAAGCTGTCGTATTTTGTCCCTGTGCTCGGTGTTCCATTGTCTTTCTATTAAAGCTCTCTTTCTCACGAGCAGCGGCGCCGTCCAGCTTATAAACGCCGTATTTAGCCGCTTTTGTTTCAGTCTGTGGCCTGCACACGTCTGCCTCGGTGATGGTGGGGCCGCTGGCCACTCTTGCATTACGCGCTCACACGGTCCCAGCAGCACGCACTTCTGAAGCACAAAATGATCCTTAACAAGCCTTGCCGCGAACGGAGTCGAAGGCGACACGCAAAACCTGCTTCACATGGCCCAAAGTCACGCAGCGCGTTTCCGCTCGCAATCAACAGCAAAACCGCCCAATTTCTTTTTTTTTTTTCCCCTTTTCTTTCGCTCGCAAAGGCATGTTCTCCCTCGGAGTTAGCCCTGTGTACATGCGCGTGAGCGCATCTCCTAAGTTTCCGTAACGGCGTTAAGCGGCAGGAAATGATTCCTCGAAGACACGTAGGTACCTCTCTGGTAGCCTGCTCATGGGCGTAACACCGCCGCTTGTGTTTCAGGGCAAGCGTAAACGTATAACTACCTTGCTCCTACAAACCTGCCAACTCACTCTCTCTCTCACGTTGCCCGCATTCTCCGTACGAAAGAAAGGGCGAGGGCACGCAGTAAGCCCCTGTGACTCGCCAGACGCCTTGTTGCCTGTTTGTCGTCGCTACGTTAATCGGCCCGCGCCCGCTTGGACAAACACAGTTAAGCCACGCGCTTCCTGCCCCCCCCCCCCCCCCCCCCGGCCCGGCCTGGCTGTTCTGGATGCTTCAATGAAGAGGCAGGTGCCGCACGCTTAAAATCGCTTTAGTTTGCGGTAAGCCCAGGGAAGCGTGGCTGACTCGCTCGTTAGCGGTTGACGAATTGCGAGGCCGTCTGGAGAACGAGCAGGTGATGTCGACGCGCCTTATTCAGGTTGGAGAGGCGGGTGGAAAATCATTGCTGCGGTCGAGAGTAGACCGCGATATGAAATTGCGCACCTGGGACAGCTCTACTGGCTGATAATTACAACGGTGACAACAAAGGAAATGCAAACAGACAGTTAGAGGAGCGACCAGAACGTCAACATTGCCAGAATATTTATTTAGTAGATCGCTTTCATTTATCATCACGGGTATATGCTGCACAGTTTGGTTTCGATCACACGTTTGGTGCTAAGTGTCCTATACATGCACACAAACGCGATTTATGCTGAACATTTTGATCTTTCGAGGTCGTAAACACGGCTACAAAGAAAAATTTGCTCCTTTCCAATGTCGGTCATTGCTAAAAACATTTGTCCATATATATGGTTAATTTTGAATTGAATTGAATTTTATTGCTCACATTTTTTACAAAAAGTTTGCATACACTGTGTGGACCCATAGCCATTGCTATTTGTTTAAGGGCATAAATTTCTCCGAAACTTCTAGCCCTTTGTGATCGCTTTAAGTCTATGACTGCGTCTATAATGGGGGCGGGGGGGAGGGCACGGAAGGGACGGCCGCGCCCCCTCTTGCGTCGTCTATATAGGTACCTATATGAGAGCGAGAGTACGAGAGGAGGTGGTGATATGGCATAGGGGCACAGGAATTTCTGTGAAATTGTGTCACAAAAAAATCGCATTTGATTGCGCACGTTATTTTCGTTATTCTCGTCGTAAGTTGATATATCTTACTGCGCTCGCAGAAGTCAAATAAACAGCAGAGGCCACATTTTAAAAATGCTTCGTTCGTAAGGCTACCGCGATAAGGTAAGCCGCGCAAACATATAGAATCAAGACTACGAAGGAACACACATTCGCTTGGTATGGTGAAAAAATATTGTGACTATGGCCTCTATTTGAGAGGCAGGGCGTACTTTCATTATAGTTTGATTCGCACTGGGCTAAGGGCCTACGCGATTTGCTCAAGCAGCTTTTCAATTGTGGAACTTTTTTCTGGGTCCTTTCGTGATTGCAGCTGCATTCCTTTGCCGAAGTAATCGTTCCTAAACACCTTTTGAAAACCCAGCCACTGATGGGAACGCGGCGGCGTCGTCACAGCCTTTCTCATCGTCACGAACGTGCGCAAAATCTCACCCGGTGACAGCGTACGTTAAATGGTCTTTTAAATCTCAGCTTCTCGCTCCCCTATCAATCACCCAACGGCGCGGAGCTCAAGGGAAAAAAAAACAAACAAACAAAAAAACAAGAAAGATACGCGCGCGCGCGCTGGCGTCACTGTGTCCGGACACACCTGTCGCGCGGCGCTTCTCCACACAACACGCAACGATCGAGGAAAAGAGCAAGCGAGCGAGTCGGTCGACTCGCCGGCGCGTTTCGCGGGCGGTTTGCACGCTCGGCTGCTAACGAGACGCCACGGTCTTCTCGTTGTCGAGAGACTACTAGCAGCAGCAGCAGCAACAGCAGAGTGGGCGCCAGAGAACAAGCGGCGGCGGCGGCCGAGAAGTGGCTGTACGGGTCAGCCAGCGGAAAATGGCCTTTTGCCTCGCCCCGTCCACGCTTCGGGCCTTGCGCAAAGAACGTGTTCGACGCTCACCGGACCGAGAGTATGCGTGGATCGGAAGAAGAGGGAGATGAGAAAGGGAGCTGGAAGAGCAAGAAATGGAGGGGGGGGGGGGGGGAGGGGTTGCAGTGATACGCGAAGGGCCGAGCCGGCCAGAACGATGAAAGCCTACCGGAGCGGATGATTTATAAGCACCCTGCGGAAGCCGGTGCGGGGTGGAGCGGCAACGCGTGCGCGCGCGAGCACGCGTGCGTGTGTGTGTGTGTACATTGGGGGAACGCGCATACAACTCACACACGGACTTGAAGAAAAGTGGAGGAAGGGGAGGGGGGGGGGTTCTGCAGGCCGGACGTATCGCTATTCTCCGCGCTTTTTTGACGACTCGAGAAGAAAGTTTGTTGAACGCGCAGGTGATTCGTAGAGGAGCGTTGCGCGAGGACAGGCTGTCGACACGGGGTCTGAAATGGGTCACCCTTAAGGGTCACCCTTAAAAGAAAGAAAAATATTAAGATTGCTGTTTGTTATCGCTATAGGAAAGGAATTCTTAGGCGCAAAACGGCAGCCCGGACGGAAGAAAAGACACGGACAAGCGCGCCAACTAGCCCGACAGCAGATGTTACGAAGGTTATCGTTTTAGAAACTTTTCCCCACTTAATACAGAAAAGGGGAGTATACAACTAAGATTTAGTGACCGTAAAATTACGAAACTTGGAGAGCTTTCGCAACTAAAAGTCACTGTCTGCGCCGTCGTATTCTGCGCAATATGCACTGGTGCAGCGTCATGAAATGAACGAGCTTCTTTCGGTCGCTCGTCCTGTCATCGTGTTCCCCCCTTTGTGTGTGTATTCTAATTCGCGGCCTAATTATGTCCTTAAGTAAATACCAAATAGGCCAACAAACAGTCTTGTTAAAACGTATTTCTTTCGTATGCTTACATTTACAGCGAAGATCTTATTGCAGAAGTACTGCGCAAAAACGTAAACGCGATATATGCGTCAGCGTTGTGGGACGTTCAAAAATTTTCCATACCGCAGGATCAACTACTGCTGTTGCGTGTTGAGAAGAGGATGGAGAGGGGAGGGGTTCAATGATGGTGGTTTTGTTTATTGCTCGCCTAAGCCAGGGCAGTCTTCGATGGAGTCAGCAGAGCGTGGTGCTAGACGTCTTGACAACTTGGTGCTAGACGCCTTGACAGCGCCGACATGACCCTTTCAAAAGCTGATCAATACACAATGTATATTCACCTAAAAGCCCTAATTATTTCACCATTAAACTACTGAACTCATGGTTACGTATATGTATACACCACACCTTGGGTAATGCGTAGGAATAACATAACCGGCGAAGAGTGTGGTGGCCCTTAGTACTGAAAGAGAGTGGAGCCAAATCCGGATTTGTGTGAACAAGCGTTATTAGCAACAGATCAAGAAGGCAGCTGAGAAAGAAAAATGGTTTAAACATCGGCACTAGAATGTCGTTGGATCTGTGTGAATTTTTCCGTCTAGATTTAGAACGCCTTATGTGTGTGTGTGTGTGTGTGGTGTGTGTGTGTGTGTGTGTGTGTGTGTGTGTGTGTGGTGTGTGTGTGTGTGTGCGCGTGTGTGTATATATATATATATATATATATATATATATATATATATATATATATATATATATATATATATATATATATATCAGGTTGACTGGGAGTACTGTGCCTGGTGGTTCGTAAAGAGAAGTGTCGCTTGCAGAGTTACAGAGGCTGCGCCTCCGTCTCCACTGCGAGCTGGCTGCAAAACAGGTCGCGATCTTATGCCGCAGTTGCGCTCACTGGCGCTGCGCGCGCCCGCTGCGGTGTTTCTTCTTGTTTGCTTCTGCACTGAAGAACACTGTGGACACGCGCAGCGCTCGCGCATATAATTATATCAAATTGTGGAGAGAGTGTACTGCATACGAATGAAGGCGCAGGAAAAAAATAAAGATGGTGAAGGAGAAGAAGGTACATATAAGGGCTAAGGCTGGAAGGAGAGGGAGAAGGCAGGATTAGTCGCGGTTCGCCGGCTCGGCAAACGACAGGACGCGAGCAGTTGCTCTTTAGAAACATCGCGCCGTAACTCTTCGTTAACAAGGTGGAAATTTGTTGGTATTAGCTACAGCTGGTTCGTCGTGGTTTCGGTAACGTCGTTCCTCCTACTTGAAGCGTGTCTTATAGCACTGTTAAGAATTATACCCCGTGGCGCGTAACGCTCAGGTACTTTCTCTCTCCCCGCCTCACCCGTCCTTTTTTTTTTATGTAATAGTAGTGGCCGACATAGATCTGCAAAGCGATAGTGCTTTTGAGAAAGAAAGAAAGAAAGAAAGAAAGAAAGAAAGAAAGAAAGAAAGAAAGAAAGAAAGAAAGAAAGAAAGAAAGAAAGAAAGAAAGAAAGAAAGAAAGAAAGAAAGAAAGAAAGAAAGAAAGAAAGAAAGAAAGAAAGAATAATCAATTTGACAGGCCATGTTTAGAGAAGGCTTTTAAAATCACAGTAGTGTTTTCATCTCGTTAACCAGTGCACGAATTCGGGCCATCCAACTTTGATTCGGATACACAACCACCAGAAGTTCATTAGGACGGTCGAGGGTCAATCAGTAATACCAATATTGACTTTTTCCATTCCCGTGCATAAATAATGTAGTCCTTAATCATGCTGATAGCACTTTTGCTCGCTACATCCGTCTCGAAGCCCAAGCCTCAGCAGTACAAGTAGCACCAGAATCAACCTGCAATCGGTGTTTGCGGATGCTGCCCTGAGCGTGACCTCGAGCCATCTCCTCACTCTACAAGTGCACCGGGTGCAGCACGAGAGCACCAACCGAAGTGAATTAGAACGACTGCGAGTGAAATGTAGCCGAACATTGGCAGGCGAGGCAAGCTCCATAGCTTTCACGGACGAGAAAACAAAAAAAAAGAGAAAAAAAGAAAGCCGTGCCAATAAATCACTCTATAGAACCGAAACAGGCACGGTGACCGGCACACGCTTTGCTGTAACGGCGGAAGCCCCCGCGGAGTGATGGATTTCGCGACAGCGGTCAAGCTATAGGGAGGACAGGTTTGGCGGTCAGCGTATTGCTGGGGGAACGGCACAAGAGTTCATATACAGTGCAAGTCGCCAGCAGCTCGCGTGGACTGCAGGTGCTGCACGTAGTTCTCGCATTTCTCTCCGAAGAAGTTCGCTTCGATCGGCTCGGAGTCGCGGATTTGTAAACATTGCGCCCGAATTCATTTTTCAAAAGTTTACCGGTTTTCAAAGCCTTACGCGTAAAATATGCGGCTCCAACTTCAAAAACCTGGTTTCAGAAGTTGGCATAGTTAATTTGTATGCTTCAAATGCATTATAACTTATTCAAATCAGTTTGTTTTCTGGCTGAATCGGCGTGGCATCTTCCATGTTCTCTCCAGCGTCCGCCAGCCTCTTGAACGGCCTAACGAAAGGAACATACCGCGCTTACGGACACGCGGGTTAGGATTTCAATTTTGTTTCGTAGTCGGAATCTTCCTGAAATGTGCAGTTCCTGATATCGACCTCACGCGTTGTCCAGCAGATCGATTTCAGTCTGCCAACACGAAAGATTTCCCAACGAAGCGCTCATAGCAAGTGCACTGCTTCCCAATAGTTTTTTTTTTTTTTTTTTTCATAGTCAGTAGAATGCATTCGTATGCTTCAGTTCAGTTCACATTGGGCAAGCATGTGCGCGTGACGTAGTAGTCAAGGCACTCGACTTCGGACAGCGAGAACCCGGGTTCAAACCCGATCCCCGGAAAGAAAATTATTTAGTTATATTTATTATTTCTTTGGTGCGCACCAGCTGTGGGTGAGGAGGGTTTTTTGGAATACCAGCTTCACGGGTAAGTCAATGCAGGCTTCGCTCGAAAAAATTTAAACGCCAAGCCGCGACGTCGAGCGTATGTGTCTCCGATAGAGAGGCACACTTCGAGAAATACGTCAGATGAGCAGCGCAGCAAACGGCAGCTTCCGAGACAAGCGGGGAACTTCCGCTGGCTTCACAACCTCGCGCCTCGGGGAGCGGCGATGCGCTGTCCAGCAGTGACTGTTGACAACTTTACAACTGTTATGCAAGAGAACGAGAGTAGCCGACGTCGCACATAGGCATCAACCTCCTTCCCGAGTACACGCATTAAAAAAAAAAACCAATAAATTAGTTATCATTAAAGACAAACGCAGCGAATGAGGTATACTGTGAGTATATTTGGCATGTTTTTCCTCATAAAGATGTAAAAAAGATACACTGGAAGAATGCTGCGTACCAACCAGAGCAGCTACACATTTTGTTTTACGCGATACCACCGTCATTCGCGGGTGTCTTAGCGGTGTGTCGAACCACTAAGTTGAGGAGTCCTAACCGATTTCTAAGCACACTTTGTGCTCTCTCTCGCAACGTACGCGATATATTCGAGGGACATCTGCACACAGCATAGTAAAGTCAGTAGAGTCACGACCGCTCGATCAAAAATAAATAAATAAATAAGCTGCTGCCTGTTGCGTCACGCTGGAACAAACGGGCACAAGCGGGAACGCTGTGTTGACAGTTCCGTCCACGTTGGCGCTAGCAGACGTACAGCGACGCGCCTTTAGAACAAAAATAGACTAAATATTCACCGACAATTACACTACTACCTAAAGCGAATTCCGAGCGCAGCAGTTGAGGTGTTTTGATTTTTCGATAAGTTGAGGCGCGACTGCCTCGCTAACCGGGACACCGCGGAAGGCAGCGCCTGGGCGCGTTCCACAACAGCCGCCGCAGACAGGTCTCCGTTTATGCAGCGCTTTATTTCCATATATGGTATCGGTGGACGTCCTCGCCGAATAACTTAGTGATGACGTCATCGGCAACAGCACGACGGCGCGCACTATACTGTGGCGCCGCGGAACCTGTCGTCTCGCCACTGTCGTTGCTTCCTCCTCGCGCTCTCTTCGATATCGCCTTATTTCATCCTCCGCTGAGCTCCGAGTTCGCTCTCTTTCGTCCTCGTTCGCTCTGCCGCTTACGACGACGCCGACGCCGCTGAACGCACGAGCGGGCGCCCTAAAACTTGTTTATTATGGCCGAACTTGTGCCCAGAAAACTAGATGCAAAATCTAAGAGTCCGCTAGAGCGTTCTACACACAGTGTCCCTTCGACTAACGCATGTCTTCTCCCAAAACTCGCACGACAGCCCACTTTCTCGTGCCCGTGCGCGAGAAGCATGCGTTGCGCTGTCACAAGAAGCGCGAGCAGACACGAGGCATTGCAGACGCTAACATAGTGGCTCGCTGCGCTCCGCGTTCGCCCTCTTTCGTTCTCGTTCCCTCTATCGGTTATGGCTCATTCACACTGGGGAATCCGCCGGCCACAGCGACCGGAATTCGCGCGCCGCCGAAATTCAACATTGTTCACACCGCTTAGCAACCACACCGCCGAAACTAGGGCGCCTAGTTGTCATCGTCCCTTCGAGCGAAGGAACGCTGGCATCGACGCGCTCTGCGTTGTGTACGCTTTTCGTTATGGCGAAGTGCATAAACAGGAGGAGCAGGGTCGTGGAACTGCTGGGCCTTCTGGAAAGGAACTTTCTGGCGATGTCTGACGAGGAGAAACATGCGTTCGCCGAACAAGAAACGACGCAAGCAGTTGTGGTTGGTTCGCTTTGATTTGCAAGACGCGAGAAGCTTGGTCGAGCCGAGATAATGCTACCCGTTTTGCGAGATCGCGATGGTGTATTGCAAAGATGATAATCGCGACAACACTTGGCACTTGTCGAGAGCTACAGGATGATTACGAAAGACTTCGCTGTTGCTGCGGGCTTCGACGACTGCAATATCACAAGCACGCCGCCATTTTTCGAATGTTGTACTCGCGTTCCGATTGGTTCGCGGTGAGGGAATCCGGCGGCAGCTGCCGCAAAAATCGGTCCAGGACCGATCGACGCGGAAAGGGATTTTCCGGCGGATCTCGCTGCCGCCGAAGCGGATTCCGCGCGCTCTCGCCGCCGAATGTCTCAGTGTGCACGCGCCCTTACGCCGACAACGCCGCTACACCATAACGCCGCTCAACGACGCCGCTCAACGCAGAAACGGGTGCCAAAGAGCTGCGCTCTAAAAATTTGGGGAGGAGCGAAGCATGTAGGGAAGGGTGTTTCAGCTCCGCTAACGTGAAACCTGTGGAGAGGCGAAGCATGCAGTGTACGCAGTGTTTCCCACAGCAACATCACTGCTAATAGGCAGTGAGAGACAGAAGAAATATTAGACAAAGAGACCAGCAGTCCGCTTTTAGTTAACGTGCACGCTGCGAATCTTTATCGTTCAACTACGCACAAGAGAAATCTCCCACCGGTACTACACTGAAGGTGAAGATCGGGGTGGCCGGTGAACGGTTGTGCAGCGCAAGCAGTAGTTTTTTTTTTTTTTTTTTCAATCAAGAAACTCGCTATATAGCAGACGCTGCCTGCCTTGGCGTTGTCTCTCGCGGGCGAGGGCGCATTCTCGTTCCTTGCGAGCTGGTAGTTCAGCGTTCATCGCAGAAAGAGCGTTTCCATAGTCAACGCGCGCCGTTCGCTCTCTCTCGCCACACGGCGACGGTGGCCGTGTGGCGCAAATGGGCCGTCCAGAGCAGACGACGATGCACGATGCACGCCGACACGTCGAGACCCTATAGGTGCTTCCGCCCATAAAACAAGGGCTGTGACGTGCGCGAGACACTGTATCCCGCCTTAAAGGGCCCCTAAACCACCCAGAGGTCGAAATTTAGTTGGGGCGTTGCAGCTGTGCACGAGTCTACAACGAAGGCTGGCAGAGTTGCACGCGTTTTCTCGTTTCTCTCTTTCCTTCGATAGGCTGCGTTCGTCGGCTCGTCTCTCGCTCTCCACCTCCCGGTTGAGGTGTCCTCACTTGAGAGACAGTTATCGTGCACTCCACACCCAATTTCCATTTTCATTTCCTTCTTCCTTTTAAAAATCACCTCCCCCCCCCCCCCCCCCCCACCTCTCCTCCGAGTGCCCTTCCTCAGCGTCCGAGGTGGAAACGCAAGAAGCGCGCGCATCTGTTAGCAGAAAACAGGCTCTTGTTCGCCCACTGAGAGCGTCTCTTGCTCGCGACGTCACCTAATCATGAAGGTGACGTCATGACGGCTGTGGCTGTGGTCGATAGAGCAAAGGCACGGTGAGTAGCACGCAAGCGTCTGTTGGTGGTTTAGGGGCCCTTTAAACCTCCTTGATGCCGTCATATATGAGCGTGCCGAGCAGCCAGCCGCTGCGTTTCGTGGTATCTTTGAACGGCAAGTAAGGACGCCAACGTCGGCTACTACGAATTTTCGTGTGACACTGCACGGCGTTAAAAGTCCAAATTATAAAATAAGAGATCGTTGTTCCCGAAGAAAATAATGCATCCAGAGGAGTTTTCGTGACACGATCCCAAATAATATTTGCCAAGAGTTCGAGGCTCCTCAAGAAAACCCGCAGCACAAGGACACTTGTGTTTTTTTTTAACCACCATGCGTCCCATATTGCGGCGCCACAGCAGCAATCGGCGCAAGCGCCTTTCCAGCCGTTTTGGTGGCACGCAACAGGTCGCATTTTTTTTTAATCAAGCGACCATGGTAGAGCACATAGTGCCTTCAATCGTTCACATTTTACTCTAAACACCATTGGTGATTATCGTAAACGTATACTTCTCGTAAGGAAATGTGAGGTTGAATAGCTATTTATATTATTCATCTGTGAGATAATAATATTTCTAAACGCACAGAAGCGTATATGTGTTCTCTGGTAGACCCTGCTACAATTTGCCAGTTGTCATCTACCACGTGGGACCGCTTACTGCTCTGCTACAGTATATACTGTGTCTCTTATTTTTTCCAACAGCCATCGGGCTGTTCATCTGACACGTTTTTCCAGAACAGCTTAACACTCTCCCATAGCAGAGTACACAGTGCTCAAAGTCATTTACATGCATTTCAAAAAAAAAAAAAAAAAATTAAGAATCAGGAGCCCTTCCGTAATCGGGAAAATGGGGGCAAGCGAAGCTTGGCGTGTGCGTGCCTGACTTCTATCTATCTATCTATCTATCTATCTATCTATCTATCTATCTATCTATCTATCTATCTATCTATCTATCTATCTATCTATCTATCTATCTATCTATCTATCTATCTATCTGTCTGTCTGTCTGTCTGTCTGTCTGTCTGTCTATCTATCTATCTATCTATCTATCTATCTATCTATCTATCTATCTATCTATCTATCTATCTATCTATCTATCTATCTATCTATCTATCTATCTATCTGTCTGTCTGTCTGTCTGTCTGTCTGTCTGTCTGTCTGTCTGTCTGTCTGTCTGTCTGTCTGTCTGTCTGTCTGTCTGTCTATCTATCTATCTATCTATCTATCTATCTATCTATCTATCTATCTATCTATCTATCTATCTATCTATCTATCTATCTATCTGTCTGTCTGTCTGTCTGTCTGTCTGTCTGTCTATCTATCTATCTATCTATCTATCTATCTATCTATCTATCTATCTATCTATCTATCTATCTATCTATCTATCTATCTATCTGTCTGTCTGTCTGTCTGTCTGTCTGTCTGTCTGTCTGTCTGTCTGTCTGTCTATCTATCTATCTATCTATCTATCTATCTATCTATCTATCTATCTATCTATCTATCTATCTATCTATCTATCTATCTATCTGTCTGTCTGTCTGTCTGTCTGTCTGTCTGTCTGTCTGTCTGTCTGTCTGTCTATCTATCTATCTATCTATCTATCTATCTATCTATCTATCTATCTATCTATCTATCTATCTATCTATCTATCTATCTGTCTGTCTGTCTGTCTGTCTGTCTGTCTGTCTGTCTATCTATCTATCTATCTATCTATCTATCTATCTATCTATCTATCTATCTATCTATCTATCTATCTATCTATCTCATTGCTCAGTGCTTCCTCCTAACTTTTTCCTTACATTATGCCGGGAATCGGACCTTCATCTATGCGCGTAAAGAGAAGATGGGGTGCAAGAAAGAAGAAAAAAAGACGGTGGGGTGCAAAAGGGGCATTGCCCCTTAACCCCACCGTCTTTTTGTTAATTTTTTTATTGAAATGGTGAACATGAGAGGTTGGCGCCTTTATGGCAGCACCAGCTGCTCCTTCTCGCTTAGCGGACTAAATATGCAATGAAAAATACTAATAAGCAAGGGCACAAAATGTCATACAGAGAAACGCAAGTGGTGCAAATACAATACAATCGAACAGCACATGAGTCTGAAGTAGTCGAGCATAAGTTCGGGTTGGTTAAATAAGCTTACCTATACACGTCCATAAGTTCACTTGTACACGTCCAAAATCAGATAATCTGTATGGCTGACATACACAGGAAAGCACACTAAGACAAATAATTACGCATAACATGAAACACGCGATCACAACATTACACAATCCTGAACATATACCAAGATTAATGTTACGCGTCTGCTTTCAGCAAAAAGTGAATGTTAACATTTCCATAAAATATTTGTTTTTTAGAGAAACTTCTTGAAGGCGACAAGAGCTTTTTTTTTTCTTCTTCTTCTTCATTATACTCTCTATTCTTTGTCGTTGTTTCCACAAGGGACAGCTTAGCGCTCTCACATAGTAGAGTAATCGATACTCTAAACGCTTACATCTTTTTCAAAGATACATCCTTATACACAGTTCAAAACCTTGTCTCTATCACTTGATCTTTTCGAGACGGCTTACTTCTCTCCCTTACTAAAGTATAGTACTCTAAATCATCGACCGTTTTTCTAAACATGGAATCCTCCCTTACACGTGGCGAAAGAATGGACGAAAGTTACCGCAGCAAGTGTCTGGCGTCAATTTTCTTTGCCAACGCGAATAGCGCAACGGCGACTCGACGACGCTCCGTCAGCGCTGTAAAACGCTCGCAGCGCCTCAACATGGCTTGCACGAGGGTAATTCTTGGTGACACCATGAGTGGTTTGCCATGCGCCTGAACGCGCGTGCATGCACGCGGCACGTTCTTACAAGTCGTTATCAAGGGCACAGGCAGAAATTTTTTTCTTCAAGGGGGGGATATGAACTATCGTCCACGAGGTTTCTGACTAAATGCAAATTAGTTCTGCGGAATCCCGCAAGGTGGCGAAAGGGTATTTACAATAACCCGTTTGTAGCACGAAGCCACAGGGAGATCCATACGGATGACTCAGAAAAAAATCTTCTTAGTTGCCGAAAAGTTTGTCCTAGTCCGAGGATCGAACCCGGGACCAACTCCATTCCGGGGTGGTCGCTCTACCAAGTGAGCTAACCAGGAAGCTAGCAATTGGCAGCGCGAAGGCGAATTCATCGACAACTCGAAGCACATGGACACATACTGCGAAACAGCTTCGTGCTACAAACGGGTGGTTGTCAATTTCCCTTTCTCGTTGCTAAGTAAGCTCTCTACACATTGACGCAGTAAAACTACAAAACATATCTCGAATGTGCTCAGCGCAACGAAGAGCAGAATTCGTTGTTGTGTCTCCTTTCCCAGTCTCATGGTTTGATCCTCTTGCTTGTTTGCTCTCTCTGCTGTAAAAAAAAAGCACAGTTTAGTATTTCACTGTCTCGAGGATCGACTCACCTTGCGTGATTCTCAAATAACCGTCACACGACCTGATAGACGACAGGCATATGGGACCAGACATCACCATTGCGGCTACCCAACGAAAGTATTGACCGATATAGAGTTTGTCCTATACTGTGAGCCAACACGAAACCTAGAGCGGATCACGTACTTTAAGTTCTCGAGCTAGTAGTGACCTACACAACCTTATCCCTAACGAAACATTCCGTGTTTCGTTCTAATAAACTGAAATGTTTTGGTAAAATTCTTACAGAAATATATGAAAAATATATGGAAAATATATGGACTCTATATAGATTCTGTAAGGAAACATATTCAGTTGTCAATTGCATACGGAACGTTTCAGTATGGATCCCACGGAAATCAAGAGCTCAACATAATGAACTTCGATGACTTCACAACGCGAACGGCTAAAACAAAGGAAAATGCTTCGATATACGAGCTCGTCCTAAGGCATTGGCATTATAGTTTAGGAGCGATCTGTTTGTAAGCGCTATATATTCCATTCGCTTTCGCACTTGGTATTAATTCTTTTCCTTCAATAAGACCAAGTCACGCTCTGAAAAAAAAAATAATGTCGCACCAGCCTAACCTATCTTAACCTAATGTTGCTCTTTAATGTCCATTTGCGGTCCTGTTGAGAACGTGCGTCACGATAACATGCGACTAAGCAGGAACGAATCAGGAAGTCCACATCGACACACACACGCCACAACAGCATTGCGACTGTCTGATAACCGCTGCCACCGAGAACTGGCATCACCGCGAACACCGTCTCCCGTACATCCTCACGGTGGGTGGTATGGACGAAATGGACACGAAGACGAAGCGGCGCTGTCGACTCTCCGCGAGCCTTGGATCGTGAGCTTTCAGAGCTAGACTCCCGCTGTCAGAAGTTTGTGTTCCTTGGCCGAGCCATAGCTGACCACTGTACGGATCGAGCGTGCCCTGGGGGCCGCTCTTGCAGCCGTCCACCAACGTTAAAGACCGCGTGCTTCTCTAGCGAAGGTCTGGTCACGGAGCGGTTGTGCGCATGCGTGGACTGTACTGTAGCATCTGTTGCCAGCGTTTATATCTGAGCGCGGATAGTCACGGATTACAGTTGCAGAAATAGAATCTGACGAGGGTGAGCAGTGAAACCCTCTTTGGACGACACGCCTGACAACGCACGAGCGACGAGAAGACGGAAGGCGAAAACGGGACGCCTCATCGACTGACGCTGTTTGGCAGTCCAGGTAGCAGCTCTGTGGATTTAACAAAGGACGAATGTGTTTTGTATTCTTATTGTCTCTCCATCGATGCATTTTCTTCCCTTTTTCGTGTTCTTTTTTTCTGAGTTCGAATGCCTAAGCGTGGGTTTTCTGCCAATATCTCTCGCCAAAAAATTCTGCCAAGAACTGCGCCAGTACGTTACTGCTTGCTGACCACTGCCGTAACCAGAAGGGGGAAGGGGGGACATTGACGTAACCAGAATTTTTTACATTTGGCATGTACGTATACATGCACACATACAAACACACGCACGAACATACATAAAAAGGGGGTCGGACGCTTCGTCCATAATGCTCACACACGTATTAGAGCTGCTAATTTACAGAGGTTAGGTTTGGGCATGAAATCACTACCTTGGACAAGTCGCGGTTGCCTCGAAGAGCGAAATTGGCCAACGCTTAGGTTTTCTCCAATTTGCCTCTAAAGCCACATATGGCTCTCCAGTCGGACTGCTACGATTCACCAGGAGCGGCATCATATGTTTTGAAAATTATTTTAATTGAAGCTCCCGAGGAAGATGATTTAATGGGACACTAAAGTGAAACAATGAATCAGGTTAGATAGGTAAACTGTACTCTGAAAACTGTAATGTACATTAATTTCAGCAGCATAGGTTTATTGATAGAGCAGAAAGCCAAGGTGAAGTATTAATTTTTAAATTTCGCGCCGAGAAAAGATATAGTACATAGGTGCCTGTATCTAAACCAGCAATATATCTTCCCTCTTAGTCTTTGTCTTTCGAATTCGTCTCTTTTCATCTTCTGGACCCGCCCCCACACCCACCACTAATATAGTTGCCTGCTCGACAGTTCTCTAGCCAACTTCCCTGTCACTGATCTAATTTTCTATCTATCTATCTATCTATCTATCTATCTATCTATCTATCTATCTATCTATCTATCTATCTATCTATCTATCTATCTATCTATCTATCTATCTATCTATCTCTATCTATCTATCTATCTATCTATCTATCTATCTATCTATCTATCTATCTATCTATCTATCTATCTATCTATCTATCTATCTATCTATCTATCTATCTATCTATCTATCTATCTATCTATCTATCTATCTATCTATCTATCTATCTATCTATCTATCTATCTATCTATCTATCTATCTATCTATCTATCTATCTATCTATCTATCTATCTATCTATCTATCTATCTATCTATCTATCTATCTATCTATATTCTTGCACTTTCTAGGTTCTTCATATAGTGTGTTCCTATCAAATCGCACTGTCTTCTACACCATCCAATAGACTGGATATGCGTACATGCACACACAAAATGGACAATGCTTAGACGTGATTGGGTGCTTGCGTCACGCTGCACGCCATGAGCGCGGCCTCGCCCATGCTTGCACGAAGCGGTGGTCACCGAAATCCCAGGTACCTCACCACGCTTGGTTCGCAACGAAGCCGGACCTTCTTGGGAAGACAGAGCGGCGCTCCTTTGTAGAAGCTTGTAAACTGCCACGGGAGCGAAGGCTCTACGAGGTGACCTCGTCATTGAAGCACGGCGAACGAGACAGCGGGGGGACGATGGAACAGAGGTCGCTGTGAGGTTGGCAGGCCGTTCTGGTGGTCGCCCGTTTCGGCTTTGCGCATAGGAAAACGGCATGCATGTAGGCTATGACAATTACAAGCACTTGTATGAATGCCGAGCGTTTCTTCATGTGTGTGTATACATGAGTTGCTTTAGATTGTTTTAGGATTATTCTCGAAGAACGCTTGGGAGTTCTGGGTTCGGTGTGTATGGTTGTACCTCCTTGCAATGAGAAACGATGGTATCGAACGCTAGCGACTGCTTCTTGAGAAATGTTCCCTGCGGGCTTGTCGTAAGAGCGATCATGCTCTTCATTGTACCAAGAGCTGCAATCCAGAATGGTGACTTCGGGAGGCTGTGAAAGTATAGTAATATAATAATAATTATTATTATTGTTATTTTATGTGGAAACATACACGCACATGAGTGTCGTCATGATTTAGTCTTGAGGGGTGTAAACCCGCGTTGCGTTGCGGCTGGAGGAGGGGGAGTGCGCTGGTGTAACTTGGGTGGGGACAAGTGCTGGAGTGGGGCTTGAGGGGGGAAAGTGCCCCTTTTGCACCCTCTTCGCTCCCTCCCCCACCCCCGCAGACGCCCATGCACACATAATGTGTGACATACAAGAGACGAAAAAAGGAATGTAAAGAGAGCACGCTGAAAACTGCCACCGAGAATGACTACTCTTTAAGAAGGAAGCAGTAGATATACAAAATGGTCGATGGTTGGAAGTGTAGGGAAGTGGAGAAAGAGTAAATGACAAAAAAAAAAAAAAATGTGCAGAGACAAAATTAAAATAGTGACACAAAAAAAAAATAAAGACGCGAGACAGATAATACTCTAGAAGCGGGAGTCAGTTTCATGAAGTGAAAGAGTGAGAATTTATGAGTAGGCAGAGAGGTCAGCCTGAGCTAATGCGCTCTGACCTGCAACTCTACACAGGGGAGAAGAAGGAAAGGGGGAAAAAGAGTGACTAAGGGTGATGATGGGGATCGGGAGAGGTGGTGCGTATGTATACAATAGCCACTTAACACAGCGACTTCCCTGTATACCGCTTAGTATCCACTACAGTGCTCTTCAGAAAATCTAGAACAGCCCTTGTAGCAGTTTTTGACGCTGTCTGATCACACATTGCGGACAGAAATGCGCAATCTGGAAGAAACGCAGCAAGACCAAGGAAATGTGATTAAATAAAGACAAATCTTTGTGTGAACCTCTCGCTTCAATGTTTCATTTACGTAGTGGGTGCGGGGGATGCACAGATAAAGTACTGCCAGTTCCACACTGCGAAAACCATCGGTCTGTAACCACGTTTCTAACTTAGCACTAGCAACAGAAACAACAACAAAGAAACAGAAAAGTAAGCGATGAATCATGAAGGGGGAACTGCGAATGTCCGAGTGAAAGGGGGCAGTAGCTTCGCTGTTCGACGGTTTTTCACGGCGCGGAACTGGCAGTACTTCTTGCTTCCTTTACATCCCTCCCTGCATTTTCTCTTTCTCGTCTCTCTCTCTCTCATTACGGCCGCATAAATCAGTGACAGTCGAACACGGATGAAAGAAAAAGTGCACACCCCCGAATGCACACACACGTGAAAGACACAGAAACGCAACAAACGAACAAGAAACAAAAAAAGGACGATAACTAGGATCATGTGCCGTTGTCATCCGCATATATTTATGCTGACGAAGCACAGGATGAACAAGGGGTACGTGCGCTCAGCGAACGCGTGGCGGCGTCGTGCGTCGCGAGGTGGTCCCACGTCCTTCGTCGTTGTCACGGTGGTCGTGTCCGGCGCGCTGTCCACGTTTGATGCTAGCATTCCCGCTAAACACGCACGCTCGCACGCACGCACGCACGCACGCACGCACGCACGCACGCACGCACGCACGCACACACACACACACACACACACACACACACACACACACACACACACACACACACACACACACACAGCCGTCACTCGAATCGTGATGCGTGCTGTCCCACACACGACAGCTTAGACGGGACACGACGCCACATCTGGGTCAGTCACGCTCGTCGTCGCTCTTCTTTGAACGTCCACTGTGTGCAGTGAGACAAGAAAACGAAGACGGCCATGTAGGCTTCGCCTGTTCTAATTATGTATGCGTTTATGACTTAGATGACTGCACTTCCTTTCACTCTCTCTCTCGCTCACTTTTCTTAGCTCTCTCTCTCACACTCCGCGCGACGGTTCGTCTCCAAGCAGCGATGCAAGACGTGTCCTGTAAGAGGCTCATTAATATACTTGTACCTCTCCTCCTTTCTTTCATTCGGTAAATCCGGCTTTGGACACGACATATTCCTCCGCCAGTTAGGGGTAATGCGTCAAGTCCGCTTATAACACAACGTTTATTTCGATGCGTCTGTATGAATTTGATTACCAGTCGTAATCGCACTGAAGTGCGTACGCAAATTTATGAGGTTTCACGTGCCGAAACCACGATATGATCTTGAGGTGCGCATTCAATATTGTTGCCGGGGGTAAGACGTTGTCGGACTTGTTGATTCATAATGCTTGGGTTCAGCCAGTCTATACATATGCTTCTCCGTACATCTAAGCGTCCTGCACTCAACGTACGTAACAGATTAGATTACTTGTGTCACGACAGTTACTTATACCGCGTTGACCGACGTCACTTGCAGGCTGCAAGTACCACTCTAGGAAATGCCTTTTCATTATTATTTTTTTAGACGTTCATTTCTATAAGACTCCCCCTAATTTTTGTATATCTGTAGCTATTGAGTTCGTCGCGTGCACCATGTATATAATTATTCGGCGTAACCGCCGGCACCCCAGTCTGTCTTCGCGGATTCCAAGGTGTCCTCTGGTCTTTTGGGCCGTTTAGATTCAGTAAGTTCTCGAAATTCGTTCAGCTATTTCTTTGTGTCTTTCAGAATGCAACGCAATCCATCTTTGTCGATAAGAAGTAACTGACTATAGACCCGATCAGATCCCGCCCAAGTTCGTGACGGAACCTTCGTATCTTTGTGTGTGTACCCAATCTACAGTGACGTAATAAAAAACAAAACAAAAGAAAAAAAAGACATCTGGGCTTTTATGTGCTAAATCGACGATAATTACGCATGCTAAATTTCCATAGTGGGGGGCACCGGGTTGATCTTGACCAGCTGGGGTTTTTTAGCGTGCAGCCAAATTTATAAGATCGGGGCCGTTCTCGCGTTTCGCATCCATCGTAATGCGGCCGCCGCGGGCAGGAATCGAACCCGCGAGAACTTATAGTCCAGTGTGCTGTTTTCAAAGGGAAAGTAAAATAAAACGGATTGATTGATTGATTGATTGATTGATTGATTGATTGATTGATTGATTGATTGATTGATTGATTGATTGATTGATTGATTGATTAAGCAGTGTAGCAACGTTGCCGCTGAAGGAAAAGTCGACCACACGGATTTTTTTTTCGATTGTGACGAAAAGGCAGAAGGTCGTTTGTCAAATTGACGGAAACGAGTGGGCTTGCTGCCAGCCTCCCCCCTCCCCCTTTCCAAAATAAAAAAAGAAAAGAACACACAGAAACAAGGCGAACAGGTATAATTAACCTGTTTGCATTCACAGTGCGTCGCATGTACGGCAGCTTCAGGTTCGGTGTGTTAGCGGGCAAAATATGACGCGAGTGACACGGACACTCCAAAAAAAGACAAGCTGCACGCGGCCCATATATAAACGTCCCGGGAGGTCCACGGTGGGCGCTGGCGCCGAATATTACGCATGTGCAAAGGGTATATACACACACGCACATTACTCTGCGAAGGGAGTAATTAGCCCCGGCAATTAGAGGCGACCTGCTTGATTGCACAGACGTGGGCCTCTGCGCTGTGTGTCCGTGAAGTTGTGCCAAGCTGCAGAACGACGATGCCTATATACGCGTGCAAGCGCATATCATATACCGAGTCGGCTCTGGCTTTTATTAAAGGCGGGAGTCGAAAGGCTTTTTTGGCGAGCGAGTCGAGACAGAATCCTGGAAATGGATTGAGCGCCTCGTGTTTGATTACGGGTTTAGCGATATCGCATGTGTACACGTATACGCGACAAAGCCGCGCGTACTTAATTTGACGCTGCTGAAACGTATGCGTCACATGCCGCTCGTTGCGTGCGCGGGAGCAATTAAAGACGAGCCTGCGCGCGTTGTGCCGATCATTCTTGGCCAATGATCGCCGTAACCGCTTATTACCCCATCTTACCAGGTGGTGACTGTTTAAACGCGGGGACAGCAGTCGCTTCTGCTTGCGCATATTTCGGTACCCGCTCTCTCAACAGCTATCTCTGTATATACATCCTGTATAGTGTGCATTTGGTCCTCAATTTGGTGCATGCTACTGTTTTTCGCTATTATTATAATACCAAAGGCGTGTTTGGGTGCAAGATGTATTACCGGATACACTATAACTGTATACATACTGAGAAGGAGATCTGCGGCATGACTAGAAATGTCTTCTTTTTCTTTCAGCAGGGCATGTTCTTATAGTATACTGCGCGCGCGCGCGTGTGTGTGGTGTGTGTGTGTGTGTGTGTGTGTGTGTGTGTGTTTTGTGTGAAGTAACTATAAGTATATATCTCCTGAACTTCAAAAGCCGGCGCTGTTATATCAGTCGTACCTACTGTCAGACCTTCGTAAATGTGTTTATCGCATTGTGAGTTAGAACATCATTCTCTTATCTCTTAAATTCTGAACCGAATACATTTAAGGTGTGCTATTTTTGCAACACTATTAAATTATATCCTGAATATTGACAGTGTATATTCATGTGGTAGATATCCTTACGTCTTTGAGGCACAAAAAAAAAAAAAAATTGGGGGGCCCTTAAGCTTCGCCTTTAAAGGCCAACTCCGGCGATTTTTTGGCCATGTCAAAGTAAGGGTGCTTTTATGTTCCTGAGGCGCTCCTGTTACGGGCCCGATAGCAGAAATACTCGGCAAATTGGAGAATAATTTTAAATAAGCAAAAAAGCGCAACACCGAAACCGAAACCAAACCGAGTGTGCTGTCTAAGTATGACGTAGATGTTGTTACGAACGAACCGAAAGTCGTGCAAGGCATGCCGGTCACGCCGGCGCCGAGTATGAAAATTGTGACAGCCGGGACGACCAGCGAAGCGCCGGCCAAACCAACGTTGTCTGTCGCCTTGTGCACAGCAGACGCTCGCTGTAGCGGCCGAAGCGCCGAAGTTAGCGGTGCCCTCGGCTGCGTCACTTCCGCTGCCTTCCCAATACTGACGTCACAGACGCAATGTTGCCAATAATTGTGGGAAGCCAGGAGGGCGTTTGCAGACAATCTTTAAAATTCATTTGCAAACAATCTGCGCATGTCTCAAGCCTGTAATTTGGCATAAATGACGGAAACGTGCAAAGGAACGTACCCAGCGAATTTCATTGAGATATATCGACCTCGAAAAATCGTCGGAGTTGGCCTTTAAGAGTTGAACGCGATAGCGAAATCCGGCCCCCAGTGCGCACTTCAACCACTAAGTGCATACTTATTAATGTGTATATGTGTATTGTTACACACACACACGCACGCACGCGCGCGAATTGTACAGGCTTTCGATCTAAAGCAAGAGTCGCATGGCCTTCAAGATATACGCCGCGCGCCCGCCCTCTCGGATGCCATGAAAAGTCGAGACATATTTCTCACAATGCCTCACGGATGGCAGTACATTATCTAGCGTTTGCTGCGTTGGCTTATGTTTTCCGCTAGATGGACATAGTTGTCCGTTTTTAGAGCTGTTTGAAAGTTCGTGTGTGTATTTAGCGGCGATGGCTCCACTATCCCGGCCTTTTTCGACGTAGTTTGATGGCCTCGCGATTGCGCCTACAAATCGCCGTATGGGCTCGTTTTCGTCGTGACACCTGCCGAACAAAATGCGTTGAGACTCCTTTCACTACATGAAATTTATGTAGTGTTTTTTTCCGAAGCAGCTGCAAGTAACATCGTGGCTTTGTGGTAAGACACCTGCCTGCCACGCGAACGGCCGGGTTCGATCCTCATTGGGACCGAAGATTTTATCGTTTATTTTATTTGCTACTTTCTCGATTTTTCGCTCACAGATGATTTTTCGCTCACAACCAACGGTGCCGACGCCGACACCGGAATTTCTGCGACACGAGCTGTCTAACGCTATCGCGTTAAAAAACACGAAACACGGTACAAAAGCACGCGCGCTAGCCATATACATGGCTTTCTATGTGACGGAAAAGCGTCAAACTTAGCAAAAAAGTAAGAGACTAGGATTTACCCTCCCGATGACTTGTGTAGTATTACTACGCCGTTTTCATCCAACAGAAAAAGAACTAAGCTTGTAAATATTGTGTCGTCATTACTACGATCTCAATATCAAGTTTATCCCGAAACATCACATCGAAATATCGCTTCGTGCTACTATATAGTCTGACTTGTCGCTGACTCTCTGTCTTGGATTCGCTTTTCATTTAGCATATTTTAGCTATAGTGCTTCACTGGAGGCCCATTTGCCGCGGCTCATTTTGTCAGAACTGCTGCACGGTACGTAAGCCAGTGCAATTACGGTGCAAACTCCGAAACACAGACAAATTTCAGGCCCAAGGACGTTGGAACAGGGCAAGAAACAAGACGAAGACGAGGCGTCGTGTCTGTATCCCCTCGTCAAATCGTCTTGTTTCTTGCGCCGTTTCATCGTCTATAAGTTCAGCATGTACCAACCAGCACAATTCATAGACGCTAACCCAAGGACGTTTTCCCACCCACTCGACACTATACACAGAAGGCTATAAATCCGAAACGAGAGAACGAACACCGTTCCCACGCAGCGTGGTATGGCGCGACGCGAGAAGCGCCTCGCCATGCTACACCCGAGACGCGCAAGAGAAAGAGGGAGCATGCGCAGAGGAAAGACATGCGAAGTGAGAAGCGCGGGAGAAAACTAATCCTTTCTTTATCCGCGCTCATGTGACGACAGCAACGCGAATGCGCGCGCGCAGTCACATCTAGCTGCGCTGCGTTGTATACATAATACGCGTGTGGGCGCGGCCTTGTTAGCGCACCAGGCGCCTGCGCGCGTCGTGGGCCAAGCGTGGATCTCTCGCCCCGATCGCATACCATTAAAAGTCAACGCGGCTTGCAAGAGGAAGTGGGTCGCCCAACAAAACATCCACATCATATATATACACGGTCTCGAGAGTTGGCGCGGTTCTCCGAAATGATCCAGTCGCGCCATCGCGCGCGACTCGACCAAGATCTCTGCTTGCCTACTCCCACCCCCACCCCCCAATATCATAATGGAAAGCAAAAGAAATAAATAGAAGCACAAACAGATCAGAGACACGAAGTGCCCGGTAACATCGTAAGGTAAGGAGTTGACCGAGCTTGCACATATATTTGCATAAACCAGGAGAGTGCAACATTGCTCCGCTGTCGTACAGAACGAGCGAGTTGGAAATGCGTCTTTGTATGTTTTAGTTCTTTTTTTTTTGCACATAAAAAGGGTGGGAACATGCTTAGTCACGGAGCTGCGCGGCGCAGGGCGTTGCACGCGCGAACGGTTTCCGTTATCTAATGTCACGGCTCTCTTAGGCAAATCTTGAGTGAAGAAAGACGTCGGATGACGGATGGTCCTTGCGCAGTTGTGCATTTTCTTTCATTTCGTTCGAGAGAAGCGGGTGGCGATATGCAGCGGCTATTGACCGGGAGCGGTTGTTTTTCTATGAAAAGATTTCGACCACAGCCCGTGCCGTGGGGTGTTCCGGACTTCGTATGCAGGAATATATTAAGCCACGACCGTGTCTGCCGGAGCAGGTTTTGTCGCATGTGCATCATGCGTGATTACAAAAACTAAAAACAAGAACCTGCACTGTAGGTTCTGCATTGTATGCTCTGTAGGCTGTGGCAGTGCTAATGCTTTCAGGTCCCCCCCCCCCTCTGTCCACTTTTTTTTTTACTGTTTTTCATTGCCTAGCAGAGTTCCTCTCTTCTACACTCTAGTGACGATCAACATTCTCCGACGTTTTGCAGAATGCTGGCGTGTTTTATGGCCCCTGATTTGCATAGTTACGTATTTTGAGATTCCCTAATATCACGAGCTGACGTGCGTTGCAGCGTCCCTGGGGCAAAGTCATTCTCAGAAAACTTAGTATACCATGTTCGCATTCTTCAAATCGACATTTTCGTTGATTTTATCTTTCTTTTAACTGAAGTCAGTCGGGAAGTCACTGACCTTATACTCACTATAGTTTCCCTTTTTTCCATACTGAACCGAACTGAACGCACTTTATTCGAAACAGTATTAAGAATGTTGCGGGAGACCAGGCAGGAAAATATGCTTAGACAGCTTGAGAGTGTCCTGGCTATCCTACACACGGTGGTTACCAAAAATTGTAAAAATAAATAAAAAATACATATACGGTGCACTGTACATGGCTCACGTACAGGAACGAAGCATGCTTGCACATGCCACGTATAAGATCATCTTACAACTAAAAACATTTTTAATAAACAGCAGTACGATAGAACTATTTCTCAGCAATGTTCTGAAACAAAAAGTAAATGAGTTTGTGCTAACGATGTTAAGTCAAGAAACACTCTCCGTAGTTATTTAAGAGAAATTTGTGCGACGTTAAAGATCTGTTCATATAACAGCATTAAAAAGCTAATTCGGAGACGCTCGCGCTCTTTACTAGTTTTCGACGAGTTTCTGCGAGTGCTCGTCGTGTCCAGGTTGGAGCTTGTCCTTTGCATGCATCTCTTCTTCACCCAGAGTACTTTTCGCACCACACTCCTTGTACGTCAAGACGCCATCAATAGCATCAAAGCTGCAAACACATTGAACACAAACTGGAGCCATCACCCTGAAGTGACTACGGAATGCCTGTCTCATGGTGGGCGTGACCACGTTGTTTTCCCGACCGAAATGCCTCACTGGCAGTTGCCGCTTTGGCCAGACAATACTTACATAACGCACTTTTAGCAACGAGTTATAAAAAGAATTTTTCGAACTCTTCTTGAATTAGGCGCGGACCTCCGTGTTTGCATTGCGTTGGAAAACTGGCGGCCATATACCTTGAAATGAAACGACGACCATATACCTTGAAATGCAGTAAACTATTGCAGTCAAACCTGCTTACATCACTGGGCATTGCTGTAATAACGATTCTTTTCTAGGGGAAGGGGGGGGGGGGGGCAAGCACGACATTTAGCAAGAGGCAACTCGTCTTGTTTCACTCCTACTCTCATTCTTATATATATATATATATATTTTAATAATGCGAAGGTTGAGTTCGAAACTTCAGACGGCCGCTTCCACAGCTGCTTACATGGCAGGAGCGGTTCAGCTTTCACGATAACCACGAAAGCATTCATGGCGGTGAGTGAAGCTAGCAGGCAGTCGCGAGCTCCCACATGTTTTAGTCAGGTGGCGTTGTAAATTTTACCCTCTACGTACGGAGTCTTTCAAAGAATTTGCTACGACGCTTGTCCACTTGCTTCGTTTCGTTCTTGCCTGGTTGCGCGTTTTTTTTTTTTTTTTAAGAAAGAAACCAACGAAAACAGAGGCTGTTCTTTAGCGTTCGTAAGTAACCGGAGTATAGTGAATAACGGGTAGGTGGGCGAGTTTGTTTCGGTACATGTATAATGCCTGGGCAGGGCTACAAAACGAATACGAAGGAGACGAGTTATTTGACAGGACAAGCGCTGACAGGACAACGATTTTCCTTTCGATCATACCCGTTTTTGTCCTCTGTGCATTGTCGCGCATCCCAAGCATTATTACAGGGAATAAATGAGCTGCCGGTCGCAGCTCTCGCTACTTCTTTGTTCTTTAGTCACGTATGCCAAGCTGCGGTGCGGCATTGAAAGATCGCAACTTATGCAGAAGGCTTCCCCAGCGAATCCGCCTGTCCACCTTTATGGCTGTAACGTTACGCGTTTCCCATAGGAATGCATGGGCCTCCTTTGGGGAAACGTGGGAAATATATAGCGGTATATAGTGGCTAACGACTCGAACCCACGACATACCTAGTGCGTTGGTGCTCGAACCCTCCATCTTCTGTGCACATGTAGTATCGAACCCCTGACCACCGAAGTATACAGCAGCTCGAACTCCGAACCTTCCAAGTATGTGTATCGGCCTTCGAAAGTCGATACCCCGACCTTCAAGGTCGATACCTCGACCTTCGAAGTATGTAAGGACTCGAACCATAAACTTTGCAAGCACGTAGGATATCAAACGCTACGGGAATGAGCAAATAGGCCAATGCTTACGAATACATGGACAGCACCAGTGGAGTTTCTGCAGCAATCTTTTCTTGCTCGGTCGTTACACGGTTAAAGTTTTCTCGGGTTTCTTTTCTTTCAACTTTAATCTCCATTGTTTAATACCGGTCGAATGCAGCGATCATCTTCTTTTCGGTTCGTAGACAACGGTAAGTTGTCGTTCATGATTTGGGGATGTTTAATTGCGACGAAAATTATACAATGACTCTCAATACGCGTGCTGACGCGATATCAACCACGAATGCATGGACTGCGTTTGGCTACAAATACGATGAAGTGGACCCACGGCCACGTTCTGCCGAAACGATAATGCGGGAGAAATGCGTGGGGAGCAGGGGTCTCTGTGTTTATACATTGATCTGAGTGGAACATAGAGCTAGTGAGCTCTATGCCACAGAAACGCTAACAGTATCCTTTCAGTCTCACGTCGTGCGGCATCGATATGCGAAGCCTGCAGCTATGCTGGAGGGCTCCTCGTCACGCCATCAAATGTCAGGGCACCGTTTCTTCCGCGTGGTGGTTATTGCTAACATATCGCCGTCGCAAACATTGATCGCATTAAGAATGAGAGATAAGAAACAGTAGAGAAGGAAAGGCAGGGAGATTAACTAGTTTAGGAAAACCGGTTTGCTACTCTACACATGTGGACAGGGTGGGGGAGATTTAAACATGGAGAGGAAAGAGAGAGAGAAAGATAGCACATGACAGAACACACACACAGTCAGTCTCAGTCCGTCACTCTTGAGTGGTACGCGAAATTACTGTCACAGCCACTTGTGCGAGTACGTTTGTCCTAAAATCCTCAGAAGTGCTTTCGTCGTCGTCATCTGCTGCGATATATATATGCACTTGCTGAAGGCCTTGACTATTTGAGAAAAGCACCTATTTTCATTCTATATTTCCGGTAAAACACCCTGTTTCATCAAAATTACGGTTGGAAAGGGGGGCGCCCCCCCCCCCTCTGGCTACGGGCCTACATACGCCCAAGCAAACGTGAGAACGCGAAGCATGACTCTCTCTATTCGATAGATTCGGGATCATCTTTCCACTCTGGGGGAACACTAGCACTGCATTCAGTGTGTCGGGGACACACGTCGCGCCGTGCATGAGAAGACGCGAGGTTTCGAAAAACAAACATTGCCGTTTACGAAAGTCACGATTTAATACTAGCGAATTTAAATCAGTTTTCCTGGTATCCAACACGATCTTAAGTTCCGATCCACCTCGTAAACTCGGGATTTAGCTAGGGGGATTCTCGAAGACTTCAGCGATGACCAGTCAAGCGCAGCGCTGCGTAGCGGAGAGATTACGCGCCGATGGCCTAACCCGTGAAGGACGCAGACCGGCGAGCGTAAGATCGCCGTGAGAGCGTTGATATACGTGGGGATAAAGGAGGAGGATGTGGAGGAAGCAAGTGGAAAAATGGCGGGGAGAGACGGAGCGCAAAGCGCGCACGAGCGAGTCCGCCGGGAGGGGTGAAAGAACTAAAAAGTAAACGAGTGGAAGAAGAGAGGCAAAGGCAAGAAAAATCGCCGGTGGTGGGCGTGGAACCTGTTCCCCCGTTTCCAGCTGAACAAACAGGGACCCGTCAATCTGGCGGAAGAGCTGGAGTGAGCGGGGAGAGAGAGAGAGAAAGAGAGGGGGGAGGGAAGCTTCACTGATCTTCAGCGAGAGAGCGAGAGGCTTCTCAGGGAAGGCGAAACATGGCTGGCAGCGTCGGCAGCCGGATAACGAGGAATGCCTCGGCGCCACACCACCGCACGCGCTTTCTTCTTCTTCTTCTTGCCTGACTTCTGCTGCGCTCACCGCCCAGACCACCGTTGACAGGCCGAGCGGCCTTTTTTGCGTAGTCGTTGTAGGCTCTGAGGCCATGCGTCCGCCCTGCCACCTCCTCTCTCCGAGGTAGCCGCTCTAGTATTTTGTTTTTATGTCCTTACTCAAACGCTTCGCCTGCCTTGATCTCGACCATCGTCATCTCCGCATGATGTGCACTGTTTACTCGAAGCCGGGCGACGCCTGCCTCCCTGCTCCGGCTCGCCCGAATCGACGGGGTCCTGCTTAGCAGGAGAGGAGTGGGAAGGAGTGGATGGAAGCTTGGAGGTATGACGCTGGGTGGCCCCACGGTCTGTTCGCTTCGCCGTGTACAGCAGCGCCATCTCGCGTGCGCACGCGTTCTCATTCCGACTAGGAGCCCCAAGATGACCCGACAGACAGACGAGAAGACATGGCAGCGACGTCTTGTGAAGACGATGGCCAGCCATGGGCCCCAGTGTAACTGAGGCTCGTCTTCCGGTTCCTGCAGGCTGTCTGTTGGCAGGAGGGAGTGAACTAGGAGGTGGAGGAGGGGGCGCGTGATGTTGGGTGGCCGCCGATCTGTTGTCTAACGTCTTGCGCATACAGACTCGTGACAGCGTCAGACTAACCAGGGCCCCCCTGCACCCCTCTTCGAGAGCAGAGATGATGCGGCCACCGAACTCCGCGCATGTGGCAGGGTTAGGCCGTGACGCGTTGCAGACACAGCAGCAACTGCTTTGTTTCGTTTTTCTCTCCCAGTCTGTTTTACTGACATTGGACACACGGAGAGGCTTAGCTTTTACCTTGACGAACAAAGCACGGAAGAAGATGAGGGAAAGACGAACGAGATGTTTCTCATGCTTGTCTAGTCGTGGGGCCTAATGAACCTATCATGTCGTCAAGGCACTCCTCCATGGATAATGCGCATTAGGCCCTTATTTCTTGCTAACGGCCATCACAGGGCTGATTTCATTATTACTCCGCGGCATCTCTCCGTCAAACGCCGGTGAGGGCCATACTTCCAGACGTTCTTAGTCTTACACGTCAGCGCGCAGGAATTAGTAACAGCGTGCGTAGCACTGGAGCCACAGGTTGAACCTTGATGTGCAGTCCGTGAAGATGCCACGTTTAGCGAAACATCATTATGCTTTATGGCCTGTTGCCAAGCGCACTGTAGTTGAAATGAGCGCTGAATAGGTTGGCGATCGCCAAATGGCATTTGGATGAGCTTCGACTGCTCTCACTATTTACTGAAGGGGTTCAGCGTGAAAACTTATTTGTGATTCTTCTATCTATATGGCCTGCTAAAGAAACGAAACAATAATGCGCCGTATAGAGAATAAAGGTAAACTCAACACGAAAGGCCGCGCGTTATCTAGCGCATAGTAATAATAAAGAAAATACAACGAATGTCCCCACTTAAGAAGACTGCCCATCTTATCATATTTAGAGGCGACATTTAGCGTGCGTATAGCATTCTATCCTAGCATATAGAAGTAAGTACTTGACTAAATTAACGATCACTTCCAGTTACTGTTCACAGTGCCCAAGCCCTAAGTCAGCCAAGGTGATGCTGCTTTCAAACCTCACGCGCGAGCCTCCAGAAAGTTCGCTGAAAAAGTTGCTGAAGCTTATTTGAAGTGGCACTTAATTGGTTGATCAAGCGTATTATTAAAGACGATAGTCTTTCTTGGGATATACTTAAACGGAGAAATTTTGGTCTGTCTTTCTGTCTGTCTCTGTTTGTCGGCAGGTCACCCGATTCAGCCACTCGGCCACAGTTGAACCACTTGCCTAAGGGCCAGCCATCTTGAACGGCTTACGAGGTTCATACTTGTGTACATCGTCGATCAAAAAGCAAACATTACGCATATCTGAGGCGCAACATCACTAGGTAAATATTAGGTGGTGTGTTCCTTTAATAGAAAATGCATACATACGTAATTCTAAAGACCCTAGTTTCTTAAGCTGCGCTGATAATGGGACTGCGCTGAAACTTGCCTTCCTCCGTGCCCTCTGCACGAGCTCATTGTTGTGTTTCGGTTTCGGTTCTGTATTGCACTGTACGAATGCATGGGGCGCCGCTCTGGCATTCCTGTTTCACCCAGGCGACGTGTAAATAAAAGAGTGCGTGGAGAGTACTCGTTGAGTGCGGACGTTTCTTCTGCTTCAGCGCTTCGCGCCAAACCGCGTGTTCGGGCTGGCTGGCGTCCCCGCCGGTCGCGTTGGTCACCGCCGGTCTTCGCCTGCTGCTGCGCCGGGACTACCAGCCCGCAACACAGCACTCATGTTTCCCGACGTATTGCCAGATGGCGTCCATATCTCACGCAGCGTCTCTTCTATCGTCTTTAGACGACATTTGCAGCGAAGCACGCAGATACGCGGCCAATTTTTTTATGTCGTCTCGTCATACGCCAGTAACTGACGGTTGATTTGATTCGGCTGGTCTTGAAGGGTAGGGCGGTACACTGCAGTAGGCGGTATTTGATTTCATGGCAGGGTTTAATTCTCTGAGGGTGCGCAGTTGCCTCGCTCCAAGTTGCAACAGTGGTTCGAAAGGAGACGGGCGCGGTGATCACACTGAACACCGGCCAGACGGCTCACAATCCCAACCGTCGTTAGAAAGGGCGAGGTGCTAACGAGAACGCGAAGAGCCATAATCGACCACAGTCCTGCGACTTCGAGTAGCCCGCCCTAATTGGCTTCAGTTTGCAGTAGTTGCGAGGAAGCCAAGTTCAAAGAAGTTTCTCCAGCTCGGTCTCCGCACCCACGTGGTGCCTCCCGGTGTGCTCTTCGTTTTTCCGCGAACGCCGACCGCAGAACGGGAGCTCCCGTGACGAACCGATTCCGGAGCCCACGGCGCATGCGACCGGGCGTTCAACGCTGGTCTTCTTCTCCCCTTGTCGACAGAAAACGCGCATATCGCCGCATCACCTCCACCCCCCCCCCCTATACATACTTCACGAGAAGCCAATGACGAGGTCTTTCCGCCTTCTCCCAGCCTGGCATACGTTCCCGGTTCCTCGCTGTCGCGTTTTCTCTGCCACGGCTACACTACTGAGCTAGCCGAGAAGGAAAGGAGCTAGGCCTCGAGACGAAGCCCACTCCGGGAACTGTCTCGCCCGGACCGTGACGCGCGCCGCATCGCCCTGGGCGTATGATGAATGGCTGCCACATGAGCGGGCGTCGTGTTCTCAGGGCGAGCTGAAAGTGGGGCAGATCATGTATCCCATCTACGTGCCTCCTGCGTCTAAACCTCCCCCCCCCCCCCCCCATCCCCACCCCCGTGTTCTTACTCCAGCCGCGGCTCGTATACGTTGGTTATGTTTTTCTGGTGCCCCTCATGCCCCCTTCGGAGGAACAGTGCTCAGTCAAACTGCGCAGCAATGTGTACGTGGACACGACGTTCAGCGACAGTAGAGTCGGACGCTGCTCCTCTTCTTCCGTCTGTACTCTGTCTCGTTTTGGGACGGTCCCATCTGTGGAAGAGGCACGGGGACTCGGCCGCTTATGCAAGGACAATTGACGCAGTCCACAGTTGGAAGTAAACACATAGACTCACGGATGCACACGCAGGAGTCCAGTGGCGTACAAACGGATACTTCTCCGTCTTGGAAGGCCGGAACTGCGGCGAAACGCCATCTTTATTCTTCTTCGCCTTAGAAAGACAGCGAAGAGCGTGCATCCGTTTTTTAACGCTCCGTATTGTCGCGAAGCACGCGTGGTGACGTCAGAGCTCTGGGCTGTGTATACATGAACCGAACAAAAATGAATTGCTGAAAGTACGAGGAGAAATGACGGTATTACCCAGTAGAGTAAGGTAAGAAAAGAAGCGAATAAAGACGGTGCCAGCTTTCTAATCAAGATTTATGACACTTAACGGTAGCAAAAAGGAAAACAAAGCATTCAAAACAAAGCAAACTAAGTTTTATTTTATCCTGATGCGTACAGACTATCGTGATTACGTTAGGTACAACGCTATTTTTTTTTACACACAGAGATATAGAGATAATGCATCAGCAATCGGGAGAGAAAAGGTAAAGAAAGAAGGCCCTTAATAGGTGATGGCCACATAAGGGAGTAATCTTCAAACGAACGGTTTCTTATCGCCCGATCACGTCATAAGGCATGAACCTATCCATCGGCAGATAGCCTACTATAGCGGGGGGGGGGGGGGGGGGGGGGGGAGAGAAGATTCTGTAAAATGCTTCACCTTGTTTTATATCTTCTATTAAAACACAAGTTATGTACTCACTGAATCATTTTCCGTGGACTACATGCTAGCGTCTCGTTAGTGTATTCATACATCTTTTAAAATTATTCTTTTCTCGTTTTTCTGTGTAACGTTTGTTTCGGTTATTTCTTGTTTTGCTCCAGTTTTACTTGTTACTTATGTTGGCTTAATCAGAATGCAGCTCATTCTGCCTTTTCGCTGGCTGTGGAATTCCAATTATTCGGAGGTAATAAAGCAGGTGATGTAGGGGTTGAGGAGATCAAATGAGTCCAACGCAACGTTATACCCCCCAGCCACCTCGCTAGAGCGAAAAGGGATACCATCGAAGCAGCGAGTAAACATCTGGTATATTCGTGTTTTTGTCTTCTTTCTTTCACCCGGACAGAAACAAAATCGAGCAACCTGTCAGCAAGGCGTAAGACACGCCGGATATACCACGGTGCCTGCCGCCGCGTGCATGCGCGAAAGCGTGATCGCGCACTGTCTGACGCACACAACAGCCGCAGCGGCGGCCCCGGGGTGAAAGCCGAGACGCCTCGAGCCGTACACGTAAGCTGCAAGCCGACGCCCGTATGTAGTATGCATATGGGGATGCCTCCAAGCACGTTCCACGGTTCGCTCGCTCCGCGATCGAGCGATTACACAACCGCACTCATGCAGCCTGCCTGCGTTCGCAATCTGCGTATGCAGGAGTGCTGTGTGTGCGCGCATTTCCTTTTCACGCCTGGCGTACCGCAGCTTCGGGCAAGCCATTCCTCGTACCCGCTGTTCACCCCTGGCTTCTCGCTTCTGAAAGCGCGAACGATGTATTGGCTGAGCAGAAAATTTCACCCCCAACACCAGAGAACTCTAGTCCCTTGTAAAATGCGCAATGGAATCCATTGACTAACAAATGTCGATTCATTCGATAAAGTTGTCCATATCGTGGCCTGCTGCAGGGAAGAGAGAGATAGAACCGGAATCGTTACAAGCGTTTATAGTCAACAGTGCAGCACAGAAATGGAGGAATTCGTCGTAGACAGAAAAGGTCAGGAAGAGACGGCCAAACTTATAGACCGCAAAACTGCACGACATGCAATGAAATGTGAGTCGAACAAAGAGGCTAAGGCGAATATTTGACGCCTCCCCTTCGCAAATGTGATACCAACAGACGTCATCATCACACCAATAGCAACAGACACTGCAGGAACGCCGATAGCGCAAGCTTTCGGAATATGATGTGCCTGCCGCCATTTGTTTTCCCACCCGCTAATACAAAAGGCCACAACGCCTCCACAACGCGAGGCTCCGGCCGCTTGTTTCAACCAACCGACGGGCGCCGTTCGTGCTCTTGAGCGGGCATTGCTCCTCCATTCTAGATGTATTGTCCATACGTCCTGTCCACACGGTCACAGCTTTCCAAACTCCCTTCTTTACATTCCGCAACACTTGTCCCCCAGAATCGAATAAGCTAACAGACGATCTTCAGGTTGCGCCGAAGTACTCAGATCATGCATAACACCAGCTGAACTCTTTCTTCCTCTACATATTTCTTTCTTTTGTTCAGAGACTGGTGCATTTATTATTAATGTCTATTCGAGTGAGGCTATAGTTCTTGGACAAAAAGTCGAATCGAAGCAATATCCTGCTTGCTTGAAAGAGGCTCAGAAATCTCATAGGATGAGCAGAACAACGCCAAGCACTTTTCTGATCCCGAACCCCAAAATCTCTCTCACAGCGCTTCTCTATCGCCTCATCTCATAAGCTCATTGCTTCGGTGCATCGTGCGCGCGTGTGTTCTGCCCCTGAGCTCTATTACAGCCCGAGCTACGAGTTGCGCAAAAAAGGTTGAAAACCCGGCGGCCGGCAGTCGCCGTTTGACACTGCCGCCGCCGCCCACTCCATTTCGCAGCTCCCACGCATCGGCTGGGGCTGGCCGACCCTCGCTGCAGGACTTTCGCGGGCTTTCTCCGCCGCCATTAGGTGGTGCCCCCACGGCTTCAATCTGGACGCCACGCGGCCTCCCCCCTCTTCAACTGCGTATGGTCGCGCAACAGATCCCCCCGTCCCGGCCTATATAGGATGGTGACGGTGACGATGACGGGAAGAGTCGAGCAAGAGGAACGAGCTCGGGGTAGATGGGCGGGTGTGACAGCGGCGTTCCTCTGACACCCGACACCGCCGGACCCGCCGGCACGGACTCTCTGACACTCGCGACCCAAGCCCCCATCGCGGAACGCACTTAGCGGCGAAAGAGACGGGCCCCCGGTTTCCCCCCTGCCTCTAAATGCCTGCCCATGGGGGCCTGGCAGCGTGGAGAAGGCGCCGCCGCAGCTTTCACTCAAGCTACACGTCTGCGCAGCTGTGGCGCCCGCGCTGTTTTGCTTGGCCCCGAAGCCCGTCCGAGCAGATTGCGTTTCTGCGGGCGCTGCTGCCTGCTGCTGACTCGCACGAGCCGGTCGCTGCTAGTGCGTCCTACGCATTCACCACGCGGTCCTTTCGTAAGGACTGGCCCGTGTAATGTGGAGCGTGATAAAGGAGGTGTTCGATCACACACCGACACCCAGAATTAGGTCAATAGGGCTTCTCGCAATACGTGTGTCTTTTTGCATTACGATAAGGCCAGTACGGAATGAAAGAACCCCAGAAAAAGAGGGGAAGAGAGTGTGCTGTGTCGAAATGCAGGCGTTTGCGCCACGAATCATAGTCTGCGTGGGTAGACCATGTGGGCAGAAAATGCTGGAAGTTAGCCATTCAGCACCGCCGCGTTAAAATCAGCTGTACCAATTGAATTAGCAACACTTCTCCGTTCTCTTGATATATATATATATATATATATATATATATATATATATATAGATATATATATATATGTTTAAGAAATATATCAACGATTAACAGTAATTTGCATTCTACTATGGGACATATGTGCCTAGCTGTCCCGGTAAATCAAGGAGACGCAGACCAACTGTCTGCGTATATATATATATATATATATATATATGCCGAGCCGGGGTTTGAGTCTGAAGTGGTGGTGTGTTCTGTATGCGCTAGTCAGTTGTATGGGACGGGCGTGGATTCGGTGATAAGATGTTTCATACAGAGATTGCTCGGGAGAGTTCATGGAGGGTGGTGACTCATGTGACATGCTCTCGCCAGATAAAGCATTCTATACCACTTATCGAAACAGTCGCACACTGGGGCTATTCATTCGCTTTCACATCGGATCCATCTTATATTCTCCGGTACTCATTCGCGCACGTGCATACGCTCCAGTGATTCAAGTATCTCGGAATAAGCGGTAATGGCATAATCACTATGCAGTAATTTAATTTCACCTTCTGTCAGCATACGTAGCGCTTACTGCGGTATGTAAAAGGACCACATGAAGCATATATAATACAATTTTGTCTGTTCAGGTGTATCTTAACCTATAGTGATCTAAGAATCAGATTCGCACGGCACCTTGATAAATTCGTTGTTATAGCTTTTAATATTAACTTTGGAAGACCTTTTCCAACGGTGCTTAATCTCAGCAGTAGTGAACTCATGTTCATCTAGGGCAAATACTAAAAGTCTAGCGGAACTTTCGAGATAACGGTTCCCAAAATTTCTAAATAAGCAACTGAATTTCCCCTTTTCATCGTCCCAACCTGCTCGACGCACGCTTTCCAATACTGCGAACTGAAATGTCAATTTATGTTGTAGCCTGCAGTAAAGGAGGATACCAAAATTCGTGCTACTCCTACGATTTGTTTACAGCTCAGCTTCAATTTCGCATTGGCAGTATGTTCCCTAAATTGAATAATTAAAAAGTTCATTTGTCAATATCTTTGACTAACATGCTGGACGCGGCAATTTATTTTTATTTATTTATTTACTTATTTACTCTCGTACACACAGCGCCAGTGAGGTATAACAGTGGGTACTGGTAAGTTCCGCTTCTCCAGAAATGCTTTCTTTTTTTTCCCGGCCGATATTTTTTCGAAATTATCTTGAGCAAAAATGCATCAGTTATAAATATAACAGGCGGTAAAGCAACAAGAAGACAAAGAATATTCAAAAACAACCCACAAAAAGACTGCATGGCTCATATATGGTTATGACGCCCTTCGCCTCAAACCCGCCTTCACAGATATCGCTCCATCTTTGTAGAAAAAGAAAATAAGGAAGTAAAATAAAAAAAAAATAGAACGTAGAAGGCAGGGAGGTTGAGCACAAAAGCATCTGGTTGGCGACCTTGCCCAGATAGAGAGAAAGGCATATAGAAAGAAGGGAGAGAGGGTGGGGAGGATAAAGGTAACTGCAGGCAACAATAAAGGGGGCGTAATCAATCCTAATCCAACCAATTGCGTGCCAGCGAGAAGCGAACAAGCTGCAAAAAAAAATAAATAATAAATAAATAAAAAAATAAAATAAGAATAAAACTGAAACTTGTCTTTTAATGTGAACAGCTTTCTCTGCCTAAATGTCCTCGCAGCGACAAATGCACGCCAACAATCGCACGACGCTATGAACAAAACGTTCGGTTGTTGGATTTCTCGGACAGTGACATTGTTCTTCTTTCATTGAGCCACACACTGATAACCGCCATAACACGTTCCTATGTAACAGAGACGACGTTTCATCTCTCTTTTGCGTTATTATACGACTGACAACCTCTGCAGCGGCGCTCCCTTTATCCCACTTTATGCGGCGCCTGATACTCAATTGCCGATTCATCATGCACCTAAGTATCCCGTACACCGCCTGTCAACGACAGACGCCCCGCGCGTTTTCCTCGCGCTGTATGCAGCGTATATAAGTTGGTACTATATAGAGATGTAAGAAGTCTCCAGGGTGCAGCCGTTTCACGCCCGCGAAAATGTGTCAGCGCCGCGGGCCTCGAGAGAACGGGATTCCAACACGTCGAGGCGGTGGAGCGCACAGTACACCGCGTGCTGTGCGCACAGGTCAAGCGCGACGCCGCCGATTTCGCGAGGGCTTTTTCACGCGGGCATCGAGCGATTCGTTTCGGTCGTTCTCGCCTTTCGTTCTGCGACATCGTTGCGCACCAAAGGCCGGGCGACGCGCGCGCGATATCTTTGCTTGTTTTCCTCCCATCCTGTACGCTTGACGCTGGCACGACGTCCAGAAGAGAGCCGACGCCCCGGCGTTGAAGACCTGCCACAACTATGGGGGGACTCCGGTCGAAGAGGGAGAAAAAAAGTCGCCGGGATTTGCACCCGGGGGGCGACCTTTCTTATTGTGCGACCGCCACGCGGGGGCGCGACGATTCACACGTCCGTATACCATGAATACGCATATAAGGCGCTGCGGACACAAGCAGCAGGAAACACAATCGCGCCCCCAATAGGACACGGCGGCGTCCTTTCAAGTTCCCCCGCGCCGTTTCGCGCATAGCCGATATCCCGTCCCAGCGAAGGCGACGGAGCGCAACTGCCGCGCGAGGAATTTTCCGAGTCAAAACACCTTCAAGAAATCGCCAATAGCGGCGCGCACGGTCCAGCGCGCCCGCAAGGAAATTTATAGACTGAGCTTTCCACCCGCTAAGCCGGTACAAGTGAACGCCGCCGGTGCTACCACCGAGGCCGTCGAAGGTCGTCCCTTCCGTCCATGCACGACGTCCTCTTTATCTTTTTTTCCCTGCATTTTTCTGCCTTACTATTCACCCTACATGAGGTCTCCTGTAGGGCTTCTGAGGGTTTTCTTCTTGCGCACGTTTTGCGAGAGGCAGGTAAAGCCGGGGACGAGGGGGTAGACCACGGGGGTCCGGCGAAGAACTGCCATGGAAGCTGGCGAGTCACCCTGCTTCCCTCGCCGGTGTCTCCTGAACAGCGCTGCACAAGACAGCGAGCCTTTTGCTCCGCACTGTAGGGGGCCGGCGTCGTCCCCTCGCGGCTGCTGCAGCTGTGTCGCCATATTCCAATGGGACAACGATGTCCCGCGGGCACCTTGCGGCGTAATGGACAGACCAGCGGCCACTAATTCGAAGAAAACGGCGCCTCTCCGGCGCACTTGCACCGCGTTCCTGCTTGCTTAACAAACAAAACACAAAAAGAATGTTGCTCACGGTCCCATAAGGGTACGAACACACTGGCGGCGCGGCACACTCCCGCCCGCCGCTCACCGCTCGCTCGCTGCCGCTTTTCTCTCTTTCTCCCGCGGAGCGTCAAAATCTTTCTCCCGCCGACTCGATCGCTCGGGGACCTATTTTCGCCGCTACCGCCGGCTGCCGCGCAAGCAAACCACCAATCAGCGCCTGCTTTACCTCCTCTTCCTTCTCACACGGGCTGTCGTCATAGCAACGAGACATTGTTCTCCTCACCCGTGCAACTCCTCTCCGTCTTTCTGGGAGAAATCGCGAGCCGGCGGGTGCGCGCTCCTCGACATGCCCGTTCTTGTCTCGTGATTCTCGCGCCGGCAATGTGGACAGCGTGTTGCTGCTTGCCGCGCGGAGGCGCCGACGGGCGGGACGCCGCCGCGGCATGCTTCCCGCCAGTGTGCACGTACCTTAAGTCTCGTCCGTAACGAGCCTCTGGCCTTAAATGTTTTTCTTGTTCCTGGTAAGAGGGGGGGGGGGGACATGCGGGCGCGACAAGTTATCGCTCCAGGTCGTTTCGTTGGACACGGAGAGCCCCTTCCGCGTTAATGTACTGCGGCTAAGGAGTGCACGTTTACCAGCGAGGAATAGGTTGAGAGATGCATGATGTGTGCATTGATTGGCAGTTTGTTCCAGTTGGTTCACTGGAGCTGAGAACAACATCGCGACTCTCTCGTCACATTGACGAATTCGCGACGTTGAGAATTAGGTACTATTCATTACATTAGTACATTAAAGTTTATGCTTCTTCTTCCTTATAAATATTATGTATAGAGAATGTCCGCTGCCCGTTCCCGGAGAATAGAAGCTACAGGAAATAAGGAAAAAAGAAATCTGCATGTTTTTAAATGGAGGATAAATATGCGTTGCCAGTCTTTCAAATCGGCTTTCTTTTCTTTTTTGAAATCAACCAATTTTGCCTACTAAGACTACGTGGGTATTTCATTTTTCTTTGCTTTCCATCATGCGACTCCATCCTGCACATCAGAAACTTGTCAGTTCGTCAGACAACGCTATACTCTTCTGTCCTCGAGTGGCTTTCCATAGGCAGCCATTTTGTTGCTTTACTAAACGACTTGATCGAGCATCTACATCGCATGGCGTTGCCGCCTTCGTTTATTGATTAGAGCTTTATATCAGAGACATCAGTTTACACTCTGCATGATCTACATTACTGTTTTTCTGTATCGTAACACTGCCTGCCAGTCGCCTTTTATTCCATAATTAGCTGTGTGGTCCTTGGCTTCCTCGCAAGTATGTCACTTCAGGCACTGTGCAGGCACTGTTTCCTAATGCATTTAGCTCGGCTAGTTGGTATTGACTGAATGCTTCCATATTAATAGCGAACACGCACCAGGACCACAGAAAAAGAGACACGACAACCGCTAGACAGTACAACCTAGCGGTTGTCCTGTCTTTCTGTGGTCCTTGTGCTTGTGCATATGACGAACTACGGTTCTACATGTATGTGTGCGTGCATGTGTGTGTGCCTATATATATGCATACAAGCTCAACCTTTCGGTGGGAGTGGGGGACTTGAACCCTCCGCTCACCTCTGGCTGTGCCTATGCGTGGAATCTGTAGAATTGAGTTGACCTTTGGTGGACATAAGAGACAAACGATTCACTTTACGCATAAAGCTTTACAAATGGGTTCTCGATCGAATATTGCTCATGACAAGTAAAATAAAAACAAAGCGTAGAAGCACACCGTAAGATAATCAAAAGAGGGACGTAAATTTACGAACGTCCACCAGCGTCTTCTAACGCGATAGCTTTACGGAGCTCGTTTCGCAGAAATTCAGGTGTCGGTGTCGTTGGTTGAGAGCGAAAATTCAACATAGATGCAAGTAAACAAATAATAAAAATGTTCCGTTCGAGTGGGACTCCAACCGAGGCCTTCTGTGTGGCAAGCAAGTGTTCTACCACATAGCCACGCCACTACTTGGAACTGATTCTGAAAAAAAAAAAAACGAAAATACCCTATACGAATGTCATGTAGAGCAAGGAGTCTCCTTAACGCATATTATATTGCGTGGTGGAAGCGTATAATCGCGCCCCGCGTGCGATTATACGCCCGCGTGCGAGAATACGCCACGCGCAAATAATTCGCAAATTGCGGAACGAGCGGGTGCTTTATTGGCCCACCCATTACAACATAGCGCTCAGGCATAATTCATCACCATCATCGGCAACAGCATCAACAAAGTGTGCACGTGCGCGTGTTGCCTTATGGACGCGTAGTAAACGTTGGCGTATAGTGGTTACTTCGCCAATTCGCAAAAAGGAAGAATTATGGCGTAGTGGGCACTTCCCAACTGCACTTGCAGAAGGCATTCTAGGATACTTTGAAACGGCCAGTTTTACGCGCACAGACGTTCCTTTCCTTGCGGCACGGTTGAGGTGTCCATCGAGAAGCGAAGCTAGGCTAGCGATTGGGAAGGCGATACGAACACGGTCCGAATATACGCTATCGCGTTCTACTCGTGAAGGCGAAGCGCAAGCGTCCTCTAAGCTCTTTACAGTACAGCTGTTATGGTCGAGGTTCGCCGTGTGTCGTAGATAGAAAATTGTAATCATCATGAAACGGCACGCGCTCAATGACCACCCAAGCTTTCTGCATTGATGGTTAACATGAGAAGCTGAAACGTGTCTACCAGTTCTGCCGTGGCTCAGCCTTGCGAGACTAAGCGCAAGCTGAGCTGATTTTTCATCAAACAGAGCATTACACGCCCTCGTTTCCCATTTTTACTGCTTCCTGATGGTAGCCTATAAAATAACCAGAATCAGCCTATGACCCCTAGAGCACTACATTTGTTTATTTATTTATAGAACACTGCGGACAAAAAGTCCAAGCAAGTTGAGCAATATACACATGATACACACTAAGTAATAGAATGAAAAAAGGTTGCAAGCGTTTTTTTACAAAATTTCATTGGATATAAGACGGAGGGTTACGACTTATAAAAAAAAGGAACAACTGAACAGAAAGAATAGTATTTACAAAAATGGTCAAGGGCGTTGGGGAAATGCTTCGGTTAGTTTATTCCAATCAGCTATTGTTTGTGGGACTCGAAACGAGGCCTTCATCAGGTGCAAGTGCGGATTTTCATTACATTCACTGCCCATACTTTCTACATTCGTGCTAGCGTTGTCTTTCAAGGCTTCACGGTGTGACAGCACTTATTGGAAAATAAATTCTTTTAAGAAAGCCCCCGAGGTTTTAGCCTTGAAACGTTGTACGTCTAAGACTGAGGAACAAATTTGGAAGGTGCGAGCATGGCATATTAAGTAGCCGAACCTCAAAGAAAATAGTAGAAATGCATAGTTTTATACTCAGTGAACAGATATATAGTCAGTGAACAGATATGGGGAGAAATGGGCATGGGCTTCTCTAGAAAGAAATACTATAGCTCTGGGGTGTAGCCAAGAGGTGTCAAACCTAGCATTCAGGTGCGCGTTAAGGAACTCCACGTGGTCAAACCTAATAAGAAGTGACCCACTAGTCAGTGAACAGATATGGGGAGAAATGGGCATGGGCTTCTCTAGAAAGAAATACTATAGCTCTGGGGTGTAGCCAAGAGGTGTCAAACCTAGCATTCAGGTGCGCGTTAAGGAACTCCACGTGGTCAAACCTAATAAGAAGTGACCCACTGCAGCATGCTTCGAATGATATTGTGGTTTTGGCACGTAAAGTGCCCGAAATATTACACACAAAATCATAAGGTATTGCAATTGAATAGCATATTGGAGACCATAGACACCCCCGCTGGCGGAAATCTGTTTTTCATTAAAGAAATTTATGTATCTCAAATAAAGGGCCGCAAGTTTTTAAGCTACAATATCTCCAATTGTTACAAATCAACTGGTAATCCAGCTTCTGCCACATTATTCCGAAATATATCCTACAAGGCCCTACAGACCTCAGCCTTTTCCTAATGAAACTTTGTTTCCAACTTCACTTTATATGTACAGCACTCACGGTTTGAAACAGGACAATTTAGGACTACGTAACGAACATACTTTCGTCTCCACTGTCTTCTAAAACGAGTCATATCGGCGTAATTTCGACTCGAACGCGTAGATCAGAGCCAACATTATCTTTAGAGACCAGATTCGTCGCGACATGGCGTGGTTATCTAGGAGTCGTTATATTAAAGAAAATTGATGTCGCGTTTCAATCCGTGAGTACTGTACTTCAACTATATTGTATTGCACTGGCGCAGCCAGAGATAGGGGGGCTCAACACCACCCCCACCCCCCGCCATAAGTCTTACGTCTTATATATATATATCGGGTGTCCAAGATCAAGCTTTGCAAATAAGTTACGTTTCCAGGGGGACACAAAGTGAGATAGTAATTATCGCTGTCAGCCAACCAATTAACTAAGCCTGAATAATGAACTATTTAGTGACTGCAGCCCTGCAGCTAAGTGGGCACGTCTGTATTGAAAAGTTGGAGGTAGTCGCATCTTTTCACAGCTTCACTTGGATGAATGTTTAATTGCGGTTCGTATGACTATGCATGCAAGAGGTGATGAACACACACACACACACACACACACACACACACACACACACACACACACACACACACACACACACACACACACACGCACACATATATGCACGAACACACATTAGTGGGCCGGACACCCCTCACCTGAAACATATTTCTGGCTGCACCCCTGTTAGATTCACAGTTAAACACCAATAAAACCTATATGACTGATGCTTCGATGAGGGAGTGTCGTTACGAATATTAGTGGGCTCTCCTTGTGCGTTCACACTTGTGTTAGTATGACTAACAGCTCTTGGTAGAAGATCTGTTTTGCTAGACCCGGGTACACCACAGACACTGAAAACGGTGGTAGCTTCGATGGAGGTGCGAACTAAGGATCTAAAGTGCAAGAATCTTATCTACCTCCGGTCCATGCTATCACTATGGCAATAAATACATACCACGTGTTTAACTAAGTCCAGCAAAGGGGGTATTTTTGCTGCCAAATGGAAAAGCACACAAGGCCGAAGGTGCTTTCCAGCTGGGATGCGTAGTTCTATACATATATGCTGCTTTAGAGCCCATTCATTTGTGTAATGTAAACAGGCAAGAATTACTAACGGCTTGAACAAAGTGGGCGTATATGTAAATTGTTTCATGCACTGTGCACTTTGAACAGCAAAATTGTGCCATTCACCATCTCGTGTATTGAATGAATTTTGAATGGTCCTTTCAAGCTTTTCACAAGAAATCACATTCGGAATGCCACATCAGCTTGCCTGCAAATATTTGGAATATATGTATTGCAACATTAACATGCTCAAAACGTGATATTTACGTAAAAAGAATGGTTTGTGCTGATAACCATGGGTTAACCAACGAAATCTTAAAATAGTCTTATTTGTTCTTTTTCACTGCACAAATATACAGGGTGTTTCAAGAAATGTGTCCGTAAATCCTAAAAAGTAAGGAAAATGCAATACCTGCTCAATCCCTTCAAGGCTTCATAATTACCTTTGTGTAGTGCCATACATCTTAAGTTAACTGAGGCATCAATTGCTGCTGCAATTAAAGAAACCAAATTAACTTTTAATTAGTGGAGACAAGCACTAGGGTCAAATGGAAGAATTGGAGCCCTTCCTGCGAACAGCCCATTGGCGCTTTGAGATTTCCAAAAAGTGGACGCTGGTAAGTTTTGCAGAGTGATGAAATCTGACCAATTTCGGTGGTGAAACTGAAATGAGACTGGGCTACAGAGAGGCATACTGTAAACTTGTTCTTAATGACAGTGATCAACATATCAGAATTAGAGGCCCGTTTGAATGTGCCATATCTTTCTCTTTTTCTCATTTTTCCACACGTAACCGCTTGATGTGGCAAGCTGACAAGACTTCAAAGTTAAAATGCACAGCAACATATCTTATGTACTTACTGAAATTCCTTCACACTTCAGTTGAGATTTGTATTGAAGAAATTAAGCTCTCATGTTATTTACGCTGACAAATAACCTACCCAACTTGCAACATTCCTTATCAAGTTAAAGAGTGCACTTCCACATTAAACTGCATAGCTTGTAAAGTATATCTGCTACTATGAAGGTTTTGTTCAGCACAATGTAACGGACTCTAAATGAAGAAAGTGCTGTAAAGATGATGTATATCACTTGCTTCAAATTGCCCTGCAAAGCCGCATTTTTGATGGCGGTGAGAATGCCAGAGGCCCATGTACTTAGATTTAGGTGCACATTAAAACCCCAGGTGGTCGATATTTCCAGAGCCCTCCACTCAGGCACGTAGGCAAGGGGGAGGCCCCCCCCCCCCCAAATTCGTCCAGCCTTCTATATGCCTGGGCAACTTTCTTATCTTTTTGCCATGGAAAGCCTTTCTTTCGAACATTCAGGCTTTGGGCCCCCCCTGAAAAAAAATCCTGGCTACGTGCCTGCCTCCATCCACTACAGCATCCCTCATTATCACATCATGGTTTTGGGACACTGAACTCTAGCAATTATTATTATTATCAAATTGCCCTGCAAGAAACGGCTTGATCCACTGCACAGCTCACGTTACCAATTTAGCTGCACCCCCCCCTCCAATTAATTAATAAGCTGATGACACTCAACATCGCCTTGTTCAAAGTGATGAAAAATCCCAGGGGGTATCAACGTTTCGACAAATGGTCTTTGCCGTCTTAAAGGCAGCAACGAGACCACTTGTCAAATGCCAGCAGCGCCCCCTGTTCAAGAATTTTACATCTCTTTAAGCCAGCATCTTCTCCTGAACTTCTGCATGTTCAAGGTGGTTTGTTGAACATTTCAGCACAGCATGTGTGAGTATGAGGATTCACATGTTGCTATACCTGTTTTAAAAATCGGTCAGATCCCACGCATCGTGTTAATCAATTACATGCGAAGCAGTCAATGAGTAGCAGTGTATACCGGATTTTTTGCTTTGAACCAAGGATAATGTGGTGGATTGAAGTCTTTCAGTAAATTTAGTTTTGCGTATATCGTGGGCTAACCAGGCGCACCGAGTACACTAGCCTGTAAAGGGTAGCTGATGATCTGACATAATGTCGGCACTCACGTTAGAGCAGGGACATCAGTTTTATTGTCACAAACTGCACGCTACGGTGCGATGACGTGCATATTATTAGAAGTTGTCATAGGTCTATTCGCGCAACCCTTGACTATAGCATGCGCAGTCATATATGTATATATGTAATGTTTATTATTTTGATATAAAAGTGGGTAGGCAGCACTGCAATCACAATTGGCATTGTTTTGACATAACGCTAGTTGTATAGGGTCTTTTTCTGAAGCAGTATGAAGCACTGGTGTGGCTCTGTGATAGAATGCATGGATTTGATTCCGGCTTGAGCCGCAATTGTTATTATTGCTTCCATCAGAATATTTCACTCATAGACAACACCACCGACATTGGCACCACATTTTCTGTGACACGGGCTCCTTCACACTGTCGCCTTAAGATTTCCAGAGTCTGGGTTGATATACATTGGCAATCACTTGTGGCACATACCCACACAGCACGGGCTGCGGTATGCAGGTGTGTGCCACATGCGACTGGTGGAAAGGACTTCGTGACGCACGAGACAGGAAAGTTATATTATTCATGTCATGACCTGTGAATCAGGTTCATCATACGTGCAAGTTTTCCTATGCCAATTTTGCTATATGTCAAGATAAGGAGACCACGACGAGAGTACCATTACATATGCAGCTGGATAGAAATGGTCGATGGTCAAAGTGCCTTTGCTTTGCCGAGAAAATGCTTCACATTTATAATTCAAAGTTCATTTTGTTCCAACTGTTTATTAACAAGAAGTGATCTCGTAAAAAGACAATATCGCCAATAACGGTCGTTTCAAATTACATCACAAGCACATTATACTAACAGGAAACATTTGTTCTTACGAGCTAATGTGCTTAGTCTAACAAACAATAAACCTCCTGTAAAACATCTATCACATATATCTAACGGAATGTCGGGTAAAATAGACTTCCGCATGCCCAAAGATTACATAATCAAGCGCAGCACACCACCTGTGGAACAAATCATAAATTTGGGCACTTATCCTGAGTAAGACAAGAACGCACACCTATAGCCATAATTATACACATACATTAGTGTGGCTCACTTGCAAAGATCGCATCAGCAAGGTCGGCTTCCAGAGGACACCAGGCTCGAAAATGGAAATGAAATAGGCTAATAATGTATACGCGTGATCATGTTTGTGGTAGACCAAGCTTTTCTCGCACCACATTAAAGCATACAGTCAATAAAATTCCCTGTGCTTCTAAGTTTTGCATGCAAAACTCAAGCAACAGTAACCAGGCAAGGAGGACGTGATTTGAAATAGACTAGATATAGAGCACCCACATTCACGTCTACTGCACTGTAAGGATCCACATATGCACGTGTTGAGCAAACTATTAGCTAATTTTGATAATACACGGGTACTAAACCCCTTATAAACCCCCCGACTAGCTCAGCTCTTGGCTACTTTAATAGCCTTCTAACATAATGTAGTGATTTCAAAGGCAACTTGGCATGTTGTGAAACTACTAGCAGGGCCATCTTGTTTACACCATCGGTCACATTTTTAACTACGTATGCGTGGAAATAAGGGTCACTTTACACTGACTTGAAAGATATAAAAATAAATTATCTCCCATAGACCAATAATAACTGCCAACAAGCATCTGGCTTTGTGAAAAAGCCCTGCACACAGTCACTCAGCACACTGTGGGCAAAACGATCAAACTGATCTCACTGCTGCGTCGCAGGTCTGCCTGGTGCCGAAGGTGGGCCAGTTGCTTTGAGGATGGCAGATGGAATGTGAGCCTTTGTTTTGCTCGTGGATGTTCCAAACAGTTCAGGACAGCCAACAGACCCATCTTGGATCTTTGACATTAGCAGCAGCAGGTCATAGTTGATACGCTCACTGACGACAGAGTCCTGCTTGTATTCCGGGTGAGTAGTGATGAACTTGCGCATCCACGACGCAGTTGTCAGCAGTTCTCCTGATGCTCTTTTTTGAATGAGGTTGAGGTACTGCTGAATGGTACATTGAGTGTCAACATCTACATCCATGCTTGAAATAAACATACGGATGAGTGGAATAAGACCAGGAAATTCACCTGGCTTTCCGTTAATGATCTCATTGATGCTCATTTGAGTGAGAAAATCATGATGCTCAGTTCCTCCCGGGCTCAAAGTCGGGGCCAAGCTAGGGGGGCTCTGGCAAGTCAGAATGTCTTTGCGAAACCAGAACTTCTGAGTTCGCACAGCATCACGCTTCTGAGCAGCCTCCATGTTTTGGTCAACTTTTGAGATTGGAATAAGGAAGCTTAGCTTGTACGAGAGTATCACACGGGTCAGCAACACGACAAAGACAACGTAGGCAGCATTCTCAAACTCGGTCATCTGCAGCTCGGACGGTCTGAACTCGACGCGCCAGCCAATGCTGCTGTTCGGCGGCGGAGGCTTGAAGCGCATCGAGTGCCAGTTTGTGGACTGAAGATTTTCAAAATGGTCGGTATCCTCTTCATCGTTCTGGTCCACCTTCTCGCTGAAAAGACTGATGGGGTCTCTGATGAAAAGGTGCGCCACGTGCTGCGCGAGAAGTGGGTCTATGTCGGCGGATCTCAGCTTGTTGTAGATGTCTTGGTCGTAGACGACTTTCACATCATTGTACTTTTCCCCGAGTTCCGATATGTAGCATTCTATGGTGGAGTAACGGGATTTGCGAATGACAAACTTGTTCTCGCTTAGCGGCTTCAGTCCCAGCTCTTCGTCCGTTCTATCATCGACCGAGCTGACAATGACGTTCCAACGGCAGTCCCTCTCGGTGAGATAACCCCGGAACACCGGTGAGGCGGCGCTCAAGGCGAGCATGATAGGGCAAACCGGTGCCAACTGGTCGTACAGGACGCGCGCTTCGCTGATGTTGCAAGCCTGGAATGTAACCTGGAGGCAGCAATTACCCATGCCGAAGCCCATTGAATCCATGTAGACATGGTCTGGCAACGCCGCTCTGGCAGCCTCCCCGTCGTCACCGAGCTTGGCGTAGTCCTCGACGAAGGGGCTAGGAGTATTTTTGTCCTTGAATATGGGCACGTTGATCACAACCTTCTTGCCACGACGTTCGCGGATGTTGCGCACCAGGGTTCTGAAACGCGGATGGCCCGGAAATGTGGCCTCGTCGGGAAAGAAGAGGGAGCCCATGTTGCTGTCTTTCGGATGTGGCTGGTACACGGGATACGTGAAACCGGGGCAACCCAGGCGCGGGAATGTCGTCACACACAGAACTTGCTCGCCTTGCTTCATGTACGCGCTCGCTTCGTCCCGCCGGGCCTTCATGTTCGCCTCGACCACGTTAAAGTGTGAAATGAGGCTGCCGTACGGTTGCCCCGGCGTGCCTTCGATCATGTACGCGCCGAACTCGGGACGCCAAAGCGATTTAACGTTGTTCGGATCGCGCCGTTCTTTCTCCTGGAGGGCAGGCAGAATTTCATTCGCCCTGAGGCTCACCTGAGCGGTCTTTTTGGCGTGGTCGAAGTACACGATTATGTACTCCACTTCGTCGCCCCACTTGAGGCAGTCGTTCTCCCGGTCTTTCAGGCGCCGATACTGGTTGATGAACTGCGTGACAGCATGCTCGCGGACGTGATTCGCTAATTTCTTCGTTTCCGGCCACGAAAGCGGCGATCCTTCGCTCAGGAGTCCCATAATTCAGTCACTCGCACGCTCATTCACGGCAGCCGCCTCCCGTTTCGGCTTTGCACTAATCGGCGAACGCGCATGCGTGACGCGAGAGTCGCAGCGCCACGGCCGGCGCTGTTTAGAAACGCGGTTTCGATTTCGGTTTCGATTCCACGGAACACGTTGCTTTCTCTCTCGCGGTTGGTGTGCGTTGACCCACGGTGTTGAGTAACTGCGCAAGCGGTGATACTATAATTTTATATAGTTCGTTCATTTAAAAACACGGGATTCTTTTCTTCGTACGTCGTTTTCTTTTTTTGCTTTGTAAATTTGGTTGCTATGGGACGTGCGCAGCTTGCGCAATGCATGCAATATCAGACAAAGCCCCTCATGCATACAGATAGCGAGCGGGAGACTTCCGTTGCAATGATTTATCATGGTATCCCATGGATATGTTATCCTTTATCTTTCTGTCTGATAACATTAGTGTAGGATGCAGTAAGCGTAAAAGTTCTCAAAGTGCAGCACGAAATTCGTGGCCGCTTATTGTAAAAGCGCGAGAAAACTCTTTCCTTTTCTCAGTTAGGAATCCAATGTTTTAAAATTAAATTCTGGACAAGGCTTAAGGTACTCGTTTGTGCAACATGGCAAACTGCCATGCTTACGCCTTAGAGGTTGTACGAAGGTTGAGCCTTGTCGTGATATATTATATTTGTTCTAAATGGTATACGCGCCATTTATTTACTTTTAAAGCGCGGTTACCATAGCTATTGCTCATTAGCTGACGTCAAAGCGTGGAACCATCACCGATCGATGTGAATGAATCATGTTCCAATACATCTAAATACGGAATCGCTGCATTAAAATGCTGCGAATATACTTAGACCACCTCCATATCTCTAATTACCGCGCATTTGGGTATCTAAATACACGATACATTTTACACATAGCGCTTACCGTAAGGTGGTCGCCGGGGCCACTTATCGAATTCGAATACACGCTCAGCAGTACGTCAGGCTTCTACAACGGATTTTTAGCTAGTTTTAAGGAAATGTGGAAAGGTGACTACAAAGGCGCAACAAATTCTGCAGGTTAGTGCTTGAATAGCGCTATCCAAGATGTTCCGGAGTGACAATTGGTATCGCTCTGTCAGAGTGTGTATGACATGGTATATGTGAATGGCACGAATGACATGATATAGGTGTCATGTATGTGATGTCGTGGTTGTCGTTTCATTCATTACCTTGGTAGTGTCTTGATATATATGTATATATATATATATATATACAAAGTTTGTGTGGGCGGCATTAATGCATAATATGAGATAAATGAGATGACTTACATGCCACTACGTGAAGTAGGTGTGATGTCATTCATGCATCACATATAGCGAATGACGTCACGACATTTGACATTGAATGAAACAACTTTGCTTTATGACATGACACATGGCGTCACAATATACATTCACTACGAAGAATAAATGACATTACATGTTAAGATATACATGCGCTGCATTACAGAAATGACATGTCATTGTGCTACTTCATGATATGTAATGACATGCACGCGTTACACAGCATGAATGATATGCTGCGTCATTAATGTCATGGTACGATGTCATGAAATGTAGTACATGCATTACACAGCATGAATTGTATGCCATGTCACGACATGTCAAGGCGTCCACGCATCACATGATATTAGGTGACATGCACTGCCATTCCTGATTATATTACGTGCAATGACACGACATGCCACGTCACAACATGTCATAGCATCAGGGACGTGCCATCGCGTCATCACATGACATGCGTAAGGTGTGTATGCCATGACATGAATAGCGTAAGTTTCATTCGCGCTACCATCGGGTGCGCACGTCGGTATTTTGGCTTGTTGCCTTCTTCAGCGACTGATGCAGGAGGATGACACGCCAGCAAATGCCGATAAAACGCCGGATTTAGGGTGGGCTTGCGCGGCCACTCGCGATGCGGGCAAGCCTCGCATTCTCTTGCTTCTTAGCGAACTCCCTGTAAGCTACTTCGCATGACACTGGTTCCCACACGGTTTTTTGACTGGTCATTTATCACTTTTGATTTTGTTCAAAATATGACATTTCGCCGCCGCCAATCTAGCTGAAGAAAATGGAACTGAGATACGAACCATCACGACGTATTAGTAGCGTGCGTATCACGTACACTTATATAGAATTCGAATCGGGCACAGATTTGCATTTCAAAACTTATTACGACCGTGGAGAAATCTTGCCCTCCCCAGAGTGTATACATAATAGAAGGGTAATCAGGGAAGGGATCAATGTTGATCCCTTCCCTGATTAGCCATGAGTAGCCATGACGGCGGATGTGGAACACTCGGCGAGTCTTCCACACTCGCCGTCATGGCTACTGGCGGCGCTTACTGACGCTCCCACGTTTAATACACATATATACCCTATAAAGTGGACGGGGGGATGGCCGCCGCGGTAGCTCAATTGGTAAAGCATCGGCATCGGACGCGTTATTCGAAGGTCGCAGGTTCGGTCCCTGCCCGCGGCAAGTTATCTTTTCGTCCACTTTTCTTTCTTCGCATTTACCTTACATTTACTACTAATGACATCCCCTGTACTTTCCTTGGCATTATTGTCTGTTAGTGCTCATTAATATTGTGTATAACAAAGAAAAACGAGCCCATAAAAATTAACACTTCTTTCCTTCATACTGAGCAGCCAGTAGTATACGCGCACGTTGCAAGGCGAAGTTAGTTTCTGAACGTAACTCGTTGGTAGGCTAGGTTCTAGCAAATTTCCAGCTATAGATGTCGCTCGAGTTAAACCATCAAATAAAAATACTAGCCTTTTCTTGTGATAACGCCTAAAGGTAAAGTTTTTCTGTAACTTCAGCTCCATTCTCCGTCGTCTGTATACGTCTGAAATCATAGTCGAGCGAATGCATTTATACTTCATTGTGAATGGGTTCCAACAAAACGTCGACACAAATAATGGTAGTGATCGGAGATTCTTAATTTATTCTTCATTTCAAAGCCCAGCGTAACAAACATTTGCGGCACGTCAGAAGTTACCAGTAGCATTTCCGAAAGCTCGCGTTATACAATGATTTTTGAAGTGACCAGCAGCTTTCATTTTTGTACTTCGTTTCTGCTCATTGGAAGAGCTTCTGATTTCAGAGTTGATATTGTAGAGAGTGTGCTATCCTTAACTGCCAAGACACTCAAATAGTACATTTGAAAGATAAATCTCAAAGGGGGACATTTGCAAGCCTGAACACAAGGGGGGTCAGGAACCCCCTGACCCACCCGTGACATTCGCCGCTGGACACTTCCCCAATAGCTCTGTAGTGACAGGGCAACACTTATACACTTGCGGTGGCCGAGCCGTTTATATCATATATGTACGTCGGACTACATGCGTCTAAACTTGCAATGCTGCGTCGGAAGCAGTGTCGTATACATTGTGCGCCGAAGTGACAGCGGCAGATCACTCAAGCCTAAAAAATGGGCCTTGCCGTACGGATTGGCCATCGCACGTGCATGATAAGTTTACAGCCGTCACTAGAGGGTACTCGTTAATGTGATGAGCCTCCTCAACGTAATGAACATGATTTTATTTCGTCGTTTGTCCGCACAGCGGCACTAGCGAATGAAACCAAAGTAAAATGCAATTGCGGAACAACGCTATCGTGGAAGTAACATCGAAATGAGGCCAGCCCGTTAACGATTTCCTCAAGGACGCATGAGACATACCTTTTACTTTGCCTTTTTTTTTTTGTTCCTTAGCATATCAGCGCTGGCAAACAAGAAGTAAAAAAAGAAAAGAAAAGAAAGACCTAATTTACCGTTTAGCTGCGTGGAAAACGTCCCTCAATATGAGTTGTTAGTGTCTCCTTGTAATTTGTTTTCCTTGTTGGCGTGATTAGTGGTGTCTCGCTTCTGGGCAGAGACGATCAAGAACCCTTGATGGAACAAAATATCAACCGACGAAAGACGCAGGACTGGACAGGGATGCAGAGAGAGAGAGAGAGAAAAGGAATATAGGAAATGTAGGGAGGTTAACTAGACTATATATACGTCAGTTTGCTACCCTACATATGGGGAGGGGAATAAGGGCTTAGAAGAGAGAGAGAAGGAGAGACAAATTTCACAGGGAGCCTCGTCGCACAGCACGTCAGCCCAGAAAGCCACATGAACCCTCCTGCAGTACTTGAAGGCAACAACATTGAGCGACCGCCTGTCAACATGGAGGCATATAGACAGAAAAGAAAGGACGTATATCGTACAAGCGAACGTAACAACTGACAGCCAATCGCAAATATATGCCTCCCATCTCGGCCCTCCACCGGGCTTGTCGCGTTTCCGTTTCATTTCTTCTCTTTCGGTTCTCAGATTTCATTCGCTGTTCCTCTTCCACACAGTCCGCGCAATTGTGCCTGCTGGGGGTTGTCCTCCGAACGGGAGAATGTTGCAACATCCGTAGCCCGTCTGCCTCCCTGTATCTTTCTTATATGCGGCAAACAAGACAAACAAACCGGCACTGTATTACTTCCTTTACAGCCTCCTTCTTCGGAACGAATATACTAAACAGCGCCCCCAAGTCTGGCTGTCATATTCCGGAGCCGATCGCCCCCATATATGTAGAGAGGGAAACGCCAAGAACAACTGCTTTACGACGGGCCCCGCGCGGCTCCCACAAAAAGGACTCGTCGCTCGCGCTGTCCGCCTGTCCTACCAGCTAAAACGTATGCCGGTTCCTCTTCGACGCGCAAACACAGACCCAAGCATACACAAACACACTGGATGCGACCGGATCGGGGGTTGAGCGTTTAGCTGTAGTTCTTTAATTCTTTCGTTTCCATTCTCCGCCTTTTGTTTTGGCGGCACAAGTGCTCCTCGAGCGACATGACACGTGAAAACAAAATAGGAAAAAAATATATATATTTGCCTGCGTGTCTTTCTTGCTGAGGTACGTTTTTACTACTTTTGTCTACAAAGCGCGCGCACACAGCCAACCGCGCATACGTTTCAGTATCACCGCCGGTTTGGCTAACGAGTTCTGATGGACGCAGCGCCCTCTCCTCCCCATGTCCCTGGTAGACCATTTTGTTTTTATTTCCCTCTTTATCCGCTAGGGTCCCAAAAAAGAGGCTTATACCAGTCTTACAGGAAACAGTGCGCGCTTTTGTCTTTTTGCTGCGTTTCCCGCTAGTCGTCAATCAGTTTTCGTTCTGTGCCGTTGTTTCCGTCGGGAGCAATCAGACGACACGTTTCGCTACCGGGTACTGTCGGAAGGATCCCTGAAGAGAACAGTCGCAGATCCTCTCTTTCTTCTCGTCGCTTGCAGTGTTCCGTGAACCATACCATTGCCGAAGCATTGCGACATGACGGGACCGCTCCGGGTGCCGACGGCTAGGCCCACATGGAAAAATACGATGAGACAGGCCCGGCACGACACATGGGGCATATTTAGCTGGCGCCGTATATACAACGAGCCAATCTATGAGCAGTACGATTGCTACGTGTGTGTTTGTGCGTGTGCCAGTGCTTTCGGGCAACTGGGAACGATAGCGTGCCCTTACCAGAAACGAGCAAGAAACGTTCGCCAAACTGCCGACTCACTAATGGGACTGCCGGCTCCAACCGACAAAGGCTGTCGAAGGACACTGCAACTATAGTGAAGACAGGCAAACAGTGAGACGAGTTATGTATCCCCCCACATACACACGCGCACACGCATACATACACACACGCATGCACGCTCCTGCCGCCGATGTTGCGCCAACTATATATGAACCGCCCGAATTTTGTGCAACTATAGCGTGCCCCCCTTCTTTGCGTATGTGTGCGGTAGGGCAATCAATATTCATCCCATTCTGAATGTCACTAGGCTGGTGGCTGGTGACTGTTTATATATAGTGTCATTGCGTCTTTCGTTGGTGTGATTAGTTTGCTAATCAGGCTTTGTTATTGGCGCATGCCAGTTTGCTTCCTGTATAATAAATATCACGATAGACGCGCATACGTTTGCGATTCTCTGTTAGACTTTGTCCTTTACTTTCTTTTTTCAGCGCGAACTTGCTAAAAGATATGTAATGGTACGTCAAGTGAAAGCAAACAGCACCGTGGCAAAGAGTAAGGTTAGGAAGTTCATATAATCATATAATGGTTAGGACAAGTATCAGTTGATCTGCTAGAATAGCATAACAGTTACCACGGAAATACGCAGCTGAGGGAATTGTAACTAAGAAGGTATTGCGTTGAAACGAACAAACTTGCTTAAGCATTGCTGGTTCTGTTCACAGAGAACTCGTGTAGTTGGATATCTCTGGACGGCCGCCTTGTCCTGTAATGAATATACGTTGTTGTTGTTGTCGTTACATTCAGAGTTATCGCATCCCACGCCGGACAGATCGGCGCACGTGTTCTGGGATCGAAGCAGAAGAGGAAGAAGATGAAGAAGAGGACGAAGAGAGCGCGTGTCGGTTCATGATGGTAATTTTCTATTTACGACACATGGCAAACCTCTGTCATAACAGCTCTGCTGTAAAATGTGTTGTTTTTGTCGTCGTCATAGTTACTGCTGCTGATAGTACTTATGATGATGGTGATCAACACTAGCCAACGTCCTTGCTTTGAAGCAGCGTTGGCATTCCACACTTCGTGATTTCGTGTCACTGCACGATTCTTGACAGAAATTCGTTTATCGGGATAAGTCAACAACTATGTAGTCGGAACGAGACACGCAGGAAATACATTTAGGACAAGAACTAAGAGAACAGCAGGAGAATCAGATTCGCTAGTTGGATTTCGAAAAGTGTACGTTAACTTTGAAAATAATCTAGTCCGTCAAAAAATGACGCGAGCGATAAACAATTTGCACATACTTCCTAAGCATATGATAGTCGTAACCAAACAAAAGCAGTTCGCAATGGAAACGTACGTTCGCTCGGTCTTGCAAGTTTATTTGCGTATCTTTTGTATCTTTCGCCTCACTTGTCGTGGGTTCGTCAACTTCTGCATCGACGCTGGTTCGTTATTGTTAGAAAACGCAATCGCTTTTCGATAAGGTCTCAGTTCAGTGAACTAGCATTCGACGGAAATTCGTTATCACCAAAGCGATTTGAAGTCATTGTTCCAGTCTGGTTGGACAAGGTCGAATTACTCTCGAGCTGTGCTGAGACTGATAACCGACCTGTATATTTTCTGCGTTCAACATGCCGATTTTAAAGAGCGATTGTGCTTTGGGTAACAAAATTATTATTATTATTATTATTATTATTATTATTATTATATTATTATGTATTATTATTATTATTATTATTATTATTATTATTATTATTATTATTATTATTATTATTATTATTATTATTATTATTATTATTATTATTATACCAAATTATTTCTTATTTCACGCAGACGAATTTTTAGCAATTGTTTTCCCAAAAGTCGACATAACATATTTATTTTAGTTGTAGTCTCTACAGGCACGAGGCAAAGCTCACATGATTTCAATCGCTTGTACAATTTTAGTTATTGCAGTATTATTTAAAATGATTCTGCACATTGTTCTAGTAAGTGAGTCATTGTTATTATTCTTTTATGTGAACAAAGTTGGCTTGTGCAAAACGAAACTGCTGACAATCGGGGATGGCTACTGCAGATAGGGGAATTATGATGGTTTAGGTTAGGCAATGCATAAAACCAACTTTATTTGAATGGTAAATCCTATGCGAGGCGTGTGGGGGTGGAAGAATGGGCGTATCGCTCAAAGTAGGAATATGAGAATGCATTTTATAGGATAAATTCAAGCGAAACAAGAGAAAAAAACTACGACGAGTATAAAGGGGTTACGATCTGAGCGACTCCTTCGATCATGGCGGTTATTCATGTTTTCCTGGCAACTGTAACAATGACAAAGCAAAAAAGGAATTGTCAGCGATTGAATGAACTATGCTTCCGTTGCATGCACGCTCTGTAAATACAGTCGGAAAAGGGCGAGAACAATGCCAAAATCTGGACAAAATTTGTGCATGATAGACCACTAAAAAGTCAGAACATGTTCCGAGAAAATGATTTCCCAACAACGAGATACGTCCAGATTACTTTTTTTTTATTAGGAGCAGAATGCTTATCACGCTTTGTTCATAGAAATATATAATATTTTTTTTTCTCTGTCGTCGAAACAAATTGTAAAAATTTCTGACAACTCCTGACTAAACCTGCGTCTTTTTTCCCTCTAAGATGTCCTTGAAGTTGGCTGCAGAGCAAGCTAGGCCCCCGCTCCAGCTTCAAATTTACACTTATTTATGGTCCTTGAAGCCACGCAACTGTGTACGCGCATGCCAAGGACATATAGTTTCAATCCAATTATATTATCTTCAATTCCATTTTCTTATATTCATAAGGATTTAGGAAGGTCGAGCAAAAGGTAGTAATTTTCCACTATAGGCAGAGATTCGGGGCCCTGTACAAGAAATGTAGCCAGTATTCAAGTTAAAATTACAAACATGCAGATGCACCACATGCAATTTCATACAAACTATGAGATACCAGACGTCTGCATACGTTACTTATACAACACTATTATGAATATTTTACGAAAGAAAGCAGATACAATATTAAAGCGGAACAGACAACGCGTGAAAATGCTGGTCACAGCAGCCGAGTGTATTTAATAAAGCCACGTCAGGTTAATAATAATAATTGTTGGGGTTTAACGTCCCAAAACCACGATATGATTATGAGGGACGCCATAGTGGAGGGCTCCGGAAATTTTGACCATCTGGTGTTGTTTAGCGGGCACCTGAATCTAAGTACACGGGCCTCTAGCATTTCGCTTCTATCGAAATGCGGCCGCTGCGGCCGGGATTCGAACCCGCGATCTTCGGGTCAGCAGTCGAGCAGCTTAACCACTATAGACCACCGTGGCGGATAAAGACGCATCAGGTTGTAGTCAAAAATTCGAATATCACTTTCCTATTTTGCGTATATCCATGTCTGTTGGGCTATAGTAATGTCAAAGCCTTGTTTAATGAATATATTTAACAATACAGCAAACGGATGTCGAACGCTCTGCTCGCCATATATTTTGTAGAAATAGGCATTTTCATTCCCAACATTCATTGTTTCGCATGGGATAAATAGGTGTTCTTTTTTTTTTTATTCAACATGTAGAGATAACGTTTAGCTCTTCGAGTGTAGGAGCTCAGAAGTCTAAAAGGGACCCCAATAAACGTTGCTTTTACATAATGTTTTGGCTGAGCGTGCATGTACACATGCACTGCATGCCTTTATGCAGTCCCATGCAACGTACACTGTGCACGCGAGACTCAATGAAGTACGTGTCATGATGCAATAAGTATGACGGAGTTCCGGCAAATCTCTGACGGCTCGCGAGTGCGTGCCTGGAGATTAAACGGCAGCGCAAGTGACGTCATATTTTCACTGCGGTTACGAAACCGAGCGCGTATCCGTCATGAGCCGTTGTGACGGAAGCTGCCAGCATCCATTTCGTACATTCCTGCGAATGAAATAAGGGGTTGTGCTTCTCGCGGTTATTCACAACCACGTGAAACCAACAGATAATGAATCCAAGGAAAGCACAGGGGGGTGCCACTAGTAGTATTTACTTGAAGGGGGTTAATTATCAGATAAATGAAATATGAATTAATTAAAGTGGGCGAAAAAGAAACAGATCTCTGGTTGCGCGGGCCCCGTCGATCCGTTTTTCTCATTTCGCGGTTGTAATTTTAAAGAAATGAAAGCCAGTTTTCTGTACGAGGGATCTTGGCGCCGTGAATTAACACACATAGCTAGAGAGTGAGAGAAGAGGAGTAGGAAAAGGAGGAGGAAAAGGAGGAGGAGGAGGAGGAGGAGGAGGAATGGGGTGGTTAGCCACAGAAGCCGAAACCATTGCACAGTACAACTTGACAAAATCAGAGTATGAAGTGTGGCTTTACGACTGAGTAAGTTCAATGTAATAAATCATTACTAAAATAAAGAAATCTATGTAAACAGGACAATCTGCAATTTTCCCGGGCACCATTTGTGAGCGTAGGAAAAAGTTAGCTCAGCTTGCACTAATTCGCGCAAGACTGGGTCACGAGCGGGTGAGCACATAGCTGGTCCTGGCTTGGCTAGGCTTTTACCCTCTCACCTCTCTCTTTCCCACTCCTTCCTGTACTATCATAGGCGTGCGCACAGGGGGGGGGGGGGGGGGCAAGGGGGCCGGCCGCCCTTCCTAATCACCTAAGAGGGGGGGCGCAAAATCTGCCCCATGCATTGACTTAGTATAGGGTGGGGGGGGGGCGCTGCGATGAACCTTCGCCCCCCCCCCCCTGATGGGGAACCCTGTGCACGCCTATGTGTACTATACTATACTATACTATACTATACTATACTATACTATACTATACTATACTATACTATACTCTGTTATATACTAGAAATGGCTGTGCTTGCCCTCGCCGTAAAATTTTATTCGCCGAGAATTTCTTTTTTCTCTATGTTTATTTCTCTCTCTCTTTCTTTCTCTCTTTCTGTACTTGTTCTCTCGCCAATCAGAGTTATTGCATTCCACACTGGAGAAATGGGCACACGTGTTCTGGGAGCGAAGCAGAAGACGAAAATGAAGAAGAGAGAGCGTGCCGGTTCATGATGATGATAATTTTCTGTCTACGGCACACGGCCAACCTCGAGCATAATAGCTCTGCTGTAAAAATGTTGCTGAAAACCATGCACAGGCAGGTTGACATTAGCAGACTATAGCATGATTTCTATGAGTTATGGGATGATACGTTATCAAGCGACTTGTGTGGACATATGACATGAATTTGCGTAGCTTACATAAAAAAAAAAAAGCATTGGGGAATTTTTCGAAACCGTGGCTCGTCATGCAAATCTCGACTCTAGCTACGCGCGTACACAGTAAACCACTTTACACCCGTAAGGGGGTTTTGCCATGTCTATAACTAACACCCTCACACGCTAGGAAAAGGGTGTTTTGCTTGCTTGAAACCCTCTTAAGGGTGCAAAGTGGTTTACAGTGTAGGTCACATATTATAACTCGTCTGTATGTGCTGGAGGAGAAATAAGCCGAATAAGTGTTTTGAATACTACACCTACATTTTTTTTTTTTTGCGATCTACTATCGTGCTGACGATAGGGATATTGATTTATTTTTCGTAGACATAGTTTGTACCATGCCAAACACATTTAGCCGCACACGAGACGTGCGTATTGCTGATATGGCGCATATTTATCTCTCACTCGACGTCTTTGCTCTGTACACAAGTCCGAACGACGGCGTATAAATATCCTCGAAGTATGAAGCACGGGTTGCTGCGTGCGCGCGTGACATTTGCACAGGAATCGTTTTCCCGCACGGCCGGCGTATCGACTTTTTCCCCCTCGTGTATGTTACACGTGACGGACACACACCGCGTTTTCCTCGCGAATGGCGAAAGCGTTTACATTGACACGCCTTCGTGCGGCTTCGAGCTGAGGCAAATTACGATGCATCGTAATATGCCCCAGCGTTAAGGCATGTATTAACGCTTGAAGTCGTTTCGAATCGGTGTTCGTAAGGCGCTGTACAACCCCTGCGACACGGCCTCCTCATTTGGAGACGAGACTTCCTTTTGCCATTTCAGTGCACTGTTGACAAGGAAGAGACAACGAGCACTCAGCTAATGGTAAATTATTCATTATTGTTGTCTAAAGTTCCTTTACATCACTATTGGTGTAAATATTTTGCTACGCATGATTACCTTGGGGAAGCCAGTACCGTATCTAACGAGACATTGGACGTGGGGCATTTGGGCAGGAATTTCAAAATATTTCTTTACCTTTGTAGGAATGCTCACTGCCAGCAGATAACAATCGCATGAAATTTGAGCGGGTGGTTGAATTCGGTTTATGGGTAGATATAGCGTGATTGACTGTACCATAATTACATAATAATTTACGCTGTAACTACAAATAATTGCTGTAAACACACTATAATTTGCTCTAACACTTCCACTTGCGTTAAATTTGGTCTCCAGTACCTCGACATCAAATTATGTAAATTTCACGCATTTATGGACGGCCGATCATAATGCGTGTCGCAATGGGATAAAACAGCATGATGATTTGCCCAGAAGCTATGAGATGAGTTTGACGAATGTAATCTCCGTTGCATGAGGGTGGGTAATGAGAACCGGACGACACGAAAACACCAGTTGCCTAGCGGAACAGCATGGAAAAGACCGAAAGTGTGACAGACAGGCTGAAATGGTTTGTCGGTATAAGCTGTTACGTGTACTGTGTCCAAGACTATAGATAAGTAACAAAAAAAGAAAAAGATAGATGTGGACGTTTATTAGCCGCCTTGTGGTAATATTGCGCCTACATACAGCCAACTCGTGAATTTTCCGTCATCGTCTCAACGAGGTGTTGTTGAACGTCAGGCCTCGCTCACCTGCAATGCGAAGTAAAAAGTAAGGATGAAGGAGACAGATCACGATGGGGCATCGCACTGTGAACACTAAGCATCGTTGCTTGAACAGTTTGTGCACCATTGTTGACCTGCGTACTGGTAGATGTATTTGCAGTGCGCGTTGTCGTGACAACGTACGCGCGTTTTCCACGCAGCCTTGCGTACGAAATGCGAGGAGGAACGCTGCAAGGAACACAAAAGAGAAATAAAAAGAACAAGAGTGCCCGAGAAGGGTGCAATTATAATTAGGCTCCGTAGTCAAACAAACAGGCTTCCAGCCTCGCTGGACGCCGACTTTCCCCCTCGTCAGGCAGCAAGCGGCATCCGCCATTAGTATGCAAATGCCTTTCAGCGAGTTAGCATATCAACCGACCAGCCCTCTGTCATCCGTGAGAGAAAGAGGAAGAGGAAGAAAGAAAAGACAGAAGAGGGTGAGGGAGGAAAGATCATGCGCAGGGAACTGCGATGTAACGAGGCTTCCGGCGGTGATCGCAGGGAGGAGGCTGGATTGAAGAGAGGAGAGTGGGGGGAGGGTTGCAAGCCGGCCCCCCTAATATAGTGAAGCTCACACCGTAACCACCGTGACCTGGCTTTTCCAAGCGTGCACGCCGACCTGGCCTGTGAAACAAAACAAAAAGAAAATGCGTGGACAAAAAATGACAAAGAGAGGGCGTGCGAGCAAAGAACAGCAAGGCAATGGAGAAAGAGAGTGGGGAGAGAGAAAATTGAGAAAATAAAAGCGAAACAAGTGGTCGTTCCGGGCGAGCGGCACGATCGACGGGCCGGCTCGTTATGCATTTGAAGAACAGCTTTCAGCGATGCCGGGGCCCCCGAGACGGAGATGCCACGCTTTTCAACAAAGTGGGAACAAGCGCGCTCGCGCGCGGCCAGCGAGCCGGCCCCCATTGCCGGCCGCCGCGCATGCGCCCCTCCTGCCTCCTGGCGGCGAGCACCGTAATTAAAGGGTAGTGCGCCGCGGAACGCTCCCTTCCGACTGTTGCGCCACGGCGTGGGAGGTGCGTCGTCCGCGGGAGCGGTGGTGTGCGGATAAACACGCGGACGTATAGGCGACGGCGTGGCGCTTTACTGGAATGGAATGATATGCTGGAACGAGGACGCTATTCGATGTGTCTGAGTTTGATCTCATTTGACAGTTTCTCAATCTTTAGCCATTCTGCAATTATCACCAGCCCTCATCATTTTGTGTTCTTAATGTAAGAATCGCAAAGAATTTTTGTCGCACACGCTAATTTCATTCTGATTCAAAATACCGGAAGATGACTGTCGGATCCTAAGTGCGGTTTCATTTTCGTCCTGAAGTGAACATCACGCTTGAAGAGTGCGTCGAGCGGCGATGAGACAGCGAACTTGTTCCGTGCGAGACGTTTGAAAAAGTGAACGAAGCTCGGCTGAAGTTGTGGACTCCTGCGCAGGAAGTGCGATCTCTATAACAATCATAAAATTCGCTGTAACGAATTTTCTGTGAGACGCCTGATCAACTCGGGAAAAGCACTTTCGTCCCGTGAGGTACTATAAGTTTAGAACGGTGAAACACGACGCTCTGACCGTTAGCCGACTCCCAAGAGAAACCGAACGAATGGTTTTTGATACGCTTTTCATGGTGAAGCGAATAATATTCAGCTCTGCAGAGCAAACGCTTTTTCTAATTGTCATTTCAGCCCCAGACAAGAGTTGGATGAGCACGTCTTTATTAATGTTCCGTTCTTACCGTTGACAAGTACTGCTGTTTAGGCTGCTGAGTGGAAGAATACATCAGGTTTGAAGAGGCCTGGTAGTACGAACGATATTTGAATGCGCTTTCGAAGGATCACGATGCTTCCTTCAAGAGGAACGAACACTAATTTGGCTGTCGTCTCCTTGACAAGACGAGAAAACATGGCACGTACCAGCTTAATTGGATCTCAAACAGAACGACGAGTCCAGGGGAATTTCTGAGCTGATTTCCCCCTTTCCCCCACTCCCCGTGTAGGGTAGCCGACCGAGGCAGTGCTTAGTTAACCTTCCTGCTTTTCCCTTTCGTTTCCCCCCTCTCTCTGAGATGATCACTGATATAAATTCACAATTCCAATTCACTCAGCTTGTTACTGAGGGCCACCTTGCGTGGGCACCGCCATCGCGATCGTTCGCTTCTCCGCACAACAGGTGCGGCCCAGAGCAGATCTTTGAAATTGAGAAGCATCCACTCCGTGGGCGACGGCCGCGTGTGGTACGTACCTCATCCGGCGACCCGATGCAGGGCCGTGGAAAGCGAGCGTAATTGCGATGGTGAACGGAAAGATGGCGAGTGAGAAGGGACGAGGCAGAGCAAAAGCTCGTGGGTCCGGAGGAGGATGAGAGAAGTGGTGTGGCGTCCACTAGAGGGAGGGAGTGGAATCGATGCAGTTGGAAGGGGGGGGGGGGTTATAGCGGCGGGAGGGGGATGACAGCCGCGTGTTTGCTTAACCTACGTCGTGACCGGTCTTTTTTAGGATGCTCCAGCAGGAGCGGGGCGGAGGTGGACACTACCTGGGAAGTCCGGCCGGAATTCCACCTCTCCCCCCGTCTCCTTTCTGTACGGTATAGCTTCTCACGGCCACTGCACGCTCTCAAACCCTCTCATCCATGTTTTATACTGCAAATTTCTATACTTCTTTATTATTTCGTGGCTCTCCCTCGCATCCTCGCTTACCTGTCTGTCGGTTCATGCGTGCCGCAGGACCACGCTGTATAGCTGCTCGGAGAACGGTGATATTCCATCATCTGCTCATTGGGACGCGAGCTGCCGGCTCTATATACATATAGGCGGTTCGCGGGCCATGCATAAGCCGGGAGCGGCTTGCGGCGCTCGCCTGTAAAAGTTTTTGTTTCTCGGTAGACGGGTCGGCGCGGCTTCGGCTGCGCCGGCCGTATTAATAGACGGGTGGCGGGCTGCTGCGTTCTTCGTATATCTACACGTTGAAGGGCACGCATTAAGCCGATGACGTTGAGTTTGCTTTGCTGCGCGAAGCTGGTTTGCCGTTGCGCGACGCTTGTCGTTACAGAGCGTGAGTCGCGGGCAGGGCATTACGGGTTTGGTCGTCATCGGTTACAGAGCTCACTGTTACACGCACAAAGGGTGCGGCGGTGCTCGCACGAGAAATGTACGTGATTAGCCAGCGTTGCAAGTTGCTTGGCTTAACTCTCATGTCTGTGTAGCCTGTACGCGCGTTAGTATGAGGAAAACGAGAATAGAAAGGCGGTGAGAACTAGTCGTTACGGTACTGTGATTGGGCAATCAGCCACGAAGGACGACATGCATGCAGATCATGGGGCTCATCCGCATCGAATGCTGCTGCAGAGTGTGTCAATTGTGAAGGCCACGCTCAGAAGAAAATGTGATTTCTGCAGTCGTGCACTCCCAATGAGTATCATCAGGCAGAGACTGTGCCTCATGAGCAACTCGAGAAGGGAGGTCAATATCTGAATGATTGTACGTGGTATACCTACCGCTAACAACTCACACAGGCCGGGCCAATAACTAACGGTTTCGGAAGGCTTTCAATACGAAGTAGTGCGGCTAACTCGAGAATGGTAATTTGTTTCGTGCTAATTTGTCGTGGTGGCTGACTAGCATGGTTATTCAATGGTAAGGACGAAGCACTTACAGAAAAATAAAAATGAAAGAGCAGTTTCATGGGTCGATGGTTGGATTTAAAACACTGTGTACTGAAAGCAAACAAACCATTAACAGATATCGTGTTCGGGGATGTTGTGGGACCTTAATCTTTTTTTCCCTTGTTTTCACGACAGGACTCTGCAACATTGAATTAGTTATAAATTAGTAGTCTTATACGCAGCTTTCAATCTTATACGCAGCTTTCGCAGTCTTATACGCAGTCTTTTATATATAATATATACATATATCTTTCGCAGTCTTATACGCAGCTTTCACACACACACACACACACACACACACACACACACCACACACACACACACACACACACACACACACACACAACACACACACACACACACACACACACACACACACACACACACACACACACACACACACACACACACACACACCACACACACACACACACACACACACACACACACACACACCACACACACACACACACACACACACACACACACACACACACACACACACACACACACACACACACACACACACACACACACACACACACACACACACACCACACACACACACACACACACACACACACACACACACACACACACACACACACACACACACACACACACACACACACACACACACACACACACACACACACACACACACACACACACACACACACACACACACACACACACACACACACACACACACACACACACACACACACACACACACACACACACACACACACACACACACACACCCCACACACACACACACCACACACACACACACACACACACACACACACACACACACACACACACACACACACACACACACACACACACACACACACACACACACACACACACACACACACACACACACACACACACACACACACACACAGGATCGGTGCTTACATGTGAAACAAAGATTAAATAGGCTACGGGTATACCTTTATCGCATTTCCGTTTTTTTTACCTTGTAATAAGCTGTTGTAAAAATCGCATGCAATTATAGGTGTAGGAAACAGAACCGAAACAAAATACCGTGTTTTGCATGAATGAAGGGTGGGGAATAGATCACGCATGCTTCATTAAAAGGGCCATGAACCACCCCTCGGGCTTGGTGAAAAAACATCTTGCAGAAAGCAGGCACTGGTAATCTTGCAGTCGTGCATGGCAAATAAGGAGAGTGTCCAAGCGGAGTGCGAAGCTGCCATGTTCTCAGGCGCCCTCTTTCCATACGATGCCTGCAGGGGCGTAGCCAGGGGGGGGGGGGGGCTTATGGGGCTTCAGCCCCCCCCGAAATTTTTCGTGCTCTCATACACCACCAACCAGCGGCGTCACCCGGGTGGTGGGATTTATTGGGCTTCAGCCTGATTATCATTTATTTAATTATTTATCTTTTTCTGACCCTCAAAATGTTAGCAGAAGCAAGTTTGATATCGGGCTCTACACAGATGGCTCAAAAGTAGATGACACAAAACATCAACTGCTAGCTTCTTCTTGTATTGCTCCGCCATGCTATATGTTTAAGCCTATGAACGATTTTAAGCAGAAACGAAGTTAACGTGGCTTGGCTGGACAGGTACCGATGGCTTAGCTACTCAGCGCTGAGTGTGTGTCCTTTTTAGCAGAAGTGAGATTGGCAAGGGCCAACATGCGCGCACTAAGGCCCTCGTATCCAAGCCATTTCAAAAGTGGAAGCAAGCCCTCGAAGTCTTCGGTGCACATGAAGTCACTAAATATCACACTGACGCTCATCTGGTAGCCGATAGTTTTCTTCAAACCTTCTCAGGATGTGTGCCCAGTGTTGTTGATCAACCGGACCATGGCAGGCTAATTCAATTAAGAGAGACCCGAAGGAAGTTACAGCCTATAGTTGAGACAGTTCTCTTTTGCGGGCGGCAAGGCGTGGCTCTCCGTGGACATAGAGACAGTGGTCCCATGGATTAAAGCACAGCCTCCTCTACAAATACAGGCAACTTCAGAGAGCTGCTTTGCATGCGCGCGGATTGTGGCGACACAGATTTAAAAAAGCATTTGGAAAGTTGCCCGAGTAAGGCCTCATATTTTAGTCCAGATGTACAAAACCACATTAAAGAAATGTCTGCTGCAATCATCGAGGAAAGCCTAGTCGCAGAAGTAAACGCTGCAGGCCGCTTCTCTGTACTTGCTAATGAAACGACGGATGTTGCTGGTATCGAGCAGCTTACTGTTTGTGCAAGGTACCTTAATAAGGATGCGAACGGAATCGAAGATGTGTTCTTAGGCTTTGGGCCAATTCACGACCAAATGGCCGGGCCCTCGCCGACACCATCATAAGGCGCCTTATAGAAATGGGAATTAACATGCAGCATCTCCGTGGTCAAGGCTACGATGGTGCAAGTTCGATGGCCGACAAAACGAATGGTGTTCAAGCTGCTGTTCGTGAGAAATATCCAGCCGCACTCTATGTACTCACTGCGCGTGTCACTACCTTAATCTAGTTGTGTGTGCGGCTTGCTCCATCACAGACATTCGAAACTGTTCTGTGACTCTGAAGGAGACGTCAGTCTTTTTCCGTAAATCTTCTAGCCGCTCACACGTTTTGCGAAAAATGATACGTTTGAGCTGTCCTGAGTCTACAAGGCAGCGCCTTTTGGGACTATGCGAAACGCGCTGGACCGAGAAGCACGATGCAGTGCTTTCATTTGTGAGCCTCTTTGAGCTGTTCATCGCAGCACTAGAGGAGATTAAGTTTAGCGGAAATGGCGAAAGTCCAGTGCAGGCAAACAGTCTAATGTTGGCACTCTTTTCACCAGCGTTCCTTGTAAGCCTGCATGTGACGGAGCACGTGTTAGCACTGACTTTGCCACTGTCAAAGAAGCTGCAGACGAGGAGTATCGACATGAGCGCTGCCATTAAAGACATAGAAGTGGTACAGCAGACAATTGAAAGTGACCGCAAGAACACGAATGCTTCTCCCTCAAAAATATTTGCACAAGTGCAGGAATTGGCAGAAAAATATGTGGAGATCACCAGCCGTCGAGCCGGTGTCCGGAAGCAAAACCTTGGGAGCAATGCATTCGAAAGCGCGGAAGAATATTTTCGCAGAACCCTGTTCATTCCGTTCATTGACCAGTTAAACCAACGGTTCTAAAGGCACAGGGCACTTCTAAAGGACTTTTCATTAATTGTACCATCCGCAATACCATCAATGCAAGATGATCGGGAGCAGAAAGGAGCAGCAAAACTCCTGACCGTATTTGCGCATGACGTCGGAACGAGGGCTGGTTTTGGAGAACTGCGACTATGGTGGACAAAGTGGGCGAACGAAGCAGCAAACCAGCGCCCCGGTACTGGAACCGATGCCCTCTCTCATTGTGAGAGCAGGTTCTATGCGAATGTGTACAAGCTACTCCTGATTCTAGTCACCACTGCCAGCGCAGAGAGAACGTTTTCAAGCATGAGGTTACTTAAGAACTACTTACGCTCCATCAGCGCAAACGAAAGGAAAAGGCACTGCTGTTCCAGAGTTCAGGTCAATGAGCCCGTAATTCTGACGCAATATTATTGTTCATCACCTTTTAAAGCCGTGAGGATTTTGTACCTTTTAGCAGTTAACACTGTGACCTAATATAAACATAAGAATACGGGCATCAGGTGGACATTACCAGCCAATCGACATCTTCGCCTTGTTCACTGAGAGGTCAGCATACGCGGCGTTACCAAACAAATTCAACTATTGGGAAACCATACTAGCAGCATTGTTTGTTACTTTCATTTGTCGTTCTTGTTCTTCATTGCTTTTTGAACTAGAAGCGGCAACCTTCCTTTTATATTGAGTGCACAATAGTGGTTCGCACTTTTAAAACAGTTTTGAAATAGTTTGTTTCGTTATTTCTGCGCTCTTCCTTTATAGTTCTGTCCACATGGTGCGTCCGAGACAGCAGCTTGGCCCAAGGACATATCAGTTGGGCATTATGTATAGTGATCATTGCTTAGTTCCGTTTATTGATTGCACATTTAAATGCACATTTGTGAAGTTTTGCGTAAGCATACTGCGCACTGTTTCCGGTGACATGTTTTGCCAGTATTCGAGGTGTACTTTCCCATTCTTGCTTTTCCCTAGCCGCACCATTTGTGCAAAAAGATGAACATTTTGCGTAAACAATCTACATTAAAATATTTGATCTCGTCCTGGTTATTTTGTGGACTTCATTTTTTTGTTATCAGGCGCTTCTTCAGTTCAAAACTGATGCAGTTCCGAAGTTTACGTGATATTTGCCCTACCTGTTACACACACACACAAAAAAAAAATATTGAAGAGATTGATGACAGTTATTCTAGGAAAGATTTTGCGGGCATGCCAACATAACATTTTTACGAAAAAAACACATTTCTTACTAGTTCTTAACAGAGGGCAGCATTCAAGAAGTGATTTGCAGCATCTAATACAAATTGTCACTGGTAATACATGTTAATGGTAATACCAGTAACAATGTATGTAACATGGTAATACATGTACATACCCACGCCTTTTTTGGAAAATTATGAAACCGGACGACAAAACCACAGTCTCTCTTTGTGACACTTCTGGATCCCCCGTTGCCGATTGCGACGTTCCATCCGTCAACTCTGCATTTTGTTCCGTCTTTACTAACGAACCTAACAACGAACTTCCTGATTTTCCGCATTTTGCTTTTCCGCCAATGCCAAAGATTGAATTCAATTCAGAGGGAATCGTAAAAGTTATTAACTAATTAAAGAACTCTTCGTCATGCCGTATAGATGGCATAAACGCCAAAATTCTGAAAAATACTAAACATGTATGCATTTCCATATTGCCAATCATTTTTCAGCAGTCACTCGACACAGGTGAAGTCCCATTAGACTGGAGAGTTGGGAAGGTCATTCCGGTCTTCAAGAAAGGTGACCGCTCATTTGCAGGTAATTACCGACCAATCTCGTTCACTAGTGTTTGTTGAAAGATCATGGAACACGTTATCTTTTCTCATGTTGCTACATTTTTATCATCCGTAAACTTCTTTCACCCAAACCAACATGGCTTTCGTAAAGCTCACTCATGCGAGACCCAACTAACATTATTCCTGCACGACATTCAGCTTCATATGGACCGTAACATCCCAATTGACACACTGTTCTTAGATTTTGAAAAAGCCTTCGATAAGGTACCCCACTCCCGTCTCCTTCAAAAAACCTCGCGTCTAAACCTTCATCGGCATGTTTTTAACTGGATGAAAGCATTCCTAACAAACCGTAAACAATTCGTGCAAGTTAATGATCACTCCTCCGACCTCTCCCATGTCTTGTCCGGCGTGCCCCAGGGTACCGTCCTAGGGTCTCTTATATTCCTAATATACATTAACGATATTCCGCTTTCCGTTGAATCTAACATCCGTCTTTTTGCTGATGATTGTGTCCTCTACCGCCCTATAAATAACCCCACCGATGTCTCCCCTCTACAGCATTACCTCTCACGCATTCAGCAGTGGTGTACCACCTGGTTGATGTCCCTTACTGCGAAAAAAACATTACTAATTTCTTTCCATCGTCGCCGAAACCACACGCCGGCTACTTACACAATCAACAACTGTGATATAGCTGCTACTGACTAGATTAAATAACTGGGTGTCCATCTTTCGAGTGACCTATCTTGGGGCGACCATATAAATCACATAATTCACTCCGCTAACCGCGCTCTCGGGTACATACGCCGTGACATTTCCATGGCACCACCTTCCGTTAAACTACTCGCTTATAAAACCACTGTCAGACCAAAACTTGAGTATGCATCTGCTGTTTTTGACCCCCACCAAACTAATCATATCGAAATACTTGAGTCAGTACAGAACCGAGCAACCAGATTCATTGTTTCAGATTATTCTCGCTACTCGAGCCTCTCCGCCCTCAAATCCCAGTTCAATCTTTCTACCCTCGCTCTTCGTCGTCGTATTGCACGTCTCTGCCTTTTTCACAGATTCTTTTATTCAACCCCACGTGACAACCACCTCATCCAGCCGGCCCATCAAGGTCATCGCACAAGTCATCCAAATGCTGTGATTCCGCCACGTGCCCACACCATCTCATTTCAGCAGCCCTTCTTTTTGCGCACCGCCCGAGACTGGAATGACCTTCCGAACGAAGCAGCAGTCATCCGCGATTTCGCGCGCTTCAAAAATGCCATCCAGGAAGCAGACTCAACCACATCCTAACATACACCTTCATCGATACCGCCATTTTATGACACCCACCCCTCATGTAAAGTCCGATACGGGACCTTTGAGGATATAATAAATAAATAAATAAATAAATAAATAAATAAATAAATAAATAAATAAATAAATAAATAAATAAATAAATAAATAAATGTTATTCATATACTTGGTCGTTCTAAAAATTCATGTGAGGAGGTTGCGCTGCAACGTGAGCCCCCCCCGAACAAAATTCCTGGCTACGCCACTGGATGCCTGCACTCACTCTCTTCGGAGCTGCAAGCGCCCGCTGTTTGACGTCGACCAGCAGATAGCATGCTATTGGCCAATAGCTGACATAAACCAAGAGCGGCGTCTGCTTGTCACGGGGAGCCGCCATGTGCCGGCGCCGCGCTCCATAGTCTGCTAACATTACTCTGTAGCCACACTACACACACACTGGAGAGAGCGATCGCGCTTCATCACGCGCGCTCAGACACGCGCTGGCGTAGCTTCTTTCCCCCGTGCAATCCTTCTCTGCTTAGCTTCCGGCGCTCGTCGGGACGAGAAAAGAGAGAACGCGCCTAAAGCGTTCGACAGATCCATGTAACTCCGCTCGTTCATGACTGATTCGAGAAAATTTTGCTGCAATCGATTAGTGAGGCAATAAATTCCGATACTGAGGTAATTCGATAATTACTTGGAAGAATGTTTCCGGACCCCTTCAACAGGGCAAGCAACAAAATTCCATATTACTCGCGAAATAAGTGCTCAGTTTATAACGTCATTGCGCAACGGCATGCGTCAGTCTAATTGTTATAAATGGTCAGGTGTTCTCTATCTGCCTGTCTGCAAGCTGAAGTGACAATGAATGATTGTTTCTTGTCGTGGTATTTAGTTAGCGCGCGGCTGTGCAGCCGCAGCGTTGTGGTGATCTCCAGTTGCCAATGATGCGTTTTTATCATATATTCCTCGTCCTTCAGGGGATCTGTCGTGTCTTGTGTTTCATTGCTGTGTGAGTGTCCGTATTATGATGTGTCTTCTTTCATTACGTATATCTGAGCCATGATTTACATCATTTGTTAATCACGGCACAGTAGTCTGAGCTATAGGCTCACATAGTGGCGTCACTTGGCTTCGGGGCACACAATGCGGTTACACGGCGTGTCGTGCTCAGGTAGCGCTTGCGCCTGATGTACTCATAAGTACATCAAACCGAAGTGTTCTGTTAATGGTTATATTATGAAATGTCCAAAGTGATCACTCATCGCCACGTATGTTGTAGCAAGCTTTATGAATAAAAAAATTTTCACGGTCTTCTGTAGTGGCCTCGCACAAAACGTTTTCCGTACTGCAGTCGTTCATGAAACACTGTTACTGCATCCGGGTGAACACATATGAATCGAACACGCTTTGTTTGTGTCTGGTTGACAATCAAAGAGCTAAAAAAAAGGCAATGATTCGGAGAGCAGATGGGGGATTGCTAAAGATGGCGGTTGACGTAGAAAGAGTCTGTAAGAGACAGAGAGACAGAGCCGGAGAGAAAAGGGGGAGGAGGAAACGGGAGATTGTTGTTCAGCCATCGGGGCGCTGCACCGGCGTCATCGTCATCTCGCGGCAGCATGCGCGGGACAAGCGCGAAATCGAAGCACGTGGTGGCCGTTCTCACCGGCAACTATCAGCCACGGCTCGCCTTGATGGATGGCGAGCACTCTTCTTTGCCTTTTTTGTATTGACTCATTTTCATCTGGAAGGCTTCAGAACGCGTGGTGTGTTGCGGCATACGAGGCAGAGATTTCCGAAGCTAGAGTGTGACCCCCTCCCCCACTTCTCCCGCAACACTCTCTGCGCACCTCCTCACTCTCTCTCCTCATCTTCTCTGAACAACGCACTGTTTATTATCTGCCTCTTCCTTCGTACCCTCTCCTTCTATCACTTAGTGAGTATGCGGAGTTGATGCTGTTTTTTCTTTCTTTTCGCGTTCTGCCAGCGTGGTGTGCTCTCGAATTGGATTGGGGCTCCCTATCGGTCGGTCAGTGCGTGTGTGTGTGTGTGTGTGTATGCTGGCTCTCCGCAGGCCAGGGTCGGCTCCCTTTGATGTGAGCCGCCGCTACTGCCCCAGCATGCGCGGACGCTGGACGTTCCGGAGGGGCCTCTCCTCTGGAGAGCCTCGCCTGCCTGCTTGCTTGTTTCGTGCTTCACCTCTTCTTCCACGTGCGCGTCTCTTGGCGTTCTTGTTTTTCTCGGACACCGTTTCTTGTTTCGTTTTCACGCGTTGCGACTTTTTGGCGCGGTGATGGGAGTTGCCCGCCTCCGTCGACTTATCAATTCTCCTTTTGAGCGACCCTGGCTGGCGGCGCGGCGAACCTCGCACCGAAAGGCGCGTTCGCCATTTTGACGGGACGAACGGATTGCGTCGAACGAAGCGAGCGGCCCGGCCCGGGCTCGTTGTCGTTTCGTGGCGGCGCAAAATTAATTTTCTCGCCGGTGTAACCCGGCCTGCGGGCGGTCATGCGAAGCGGGTTCGATATTGTGGATATAAATCAGGGAACGCCTCGCCCTGTCACTAGAGATTTCGTGCCTTAGGAGCTCTGCGCAACTTAAAGGTTCCATTGTAGGTGGATGCAGCTCAAAATAACATCGTATCTCCTGAGAATGGTTTACAATCGTTTACAGCGCTCGCAGACGATAACTGCATTGTTAGTCGAGTCGATGCAATTGCATGATTAGCGGTACTGTTTTTTCTATCGACTAAACCGCCCGGGAGTTTCCTGCGCATTGCCGGGCCCCGTATTGGCAAAAAACAATCGCTTAACCTGGATTTAGTTATAGGCGAAGAGGTTTGCTTAATAACACACCCTGAAATAATCTTGATGCTATATGAGAACATCCTCCCGTGAAGAATGAACAGATGTAGGCCGAGTACTACTCAAAGTTAGAAACAGGCTTTGTAGTACTACTTCAGTTACCGTTTTGGTTGTGCTACTGGCAAAAACGCGATGCTGAGATCGACAAAGGATGCAAGAGAGAGATGGTGACGCAGCAAGTTTGCCAAAACCGTCGTGGTATCTTTAGCAGCTAAGGTGTCGCGCACCTGAGCTCGGGTGACGGCGGTCGCATTTTGAAGGAGTTGTAATAATGTAAGAACAGCCGCGCACTTAGGTGCACATTAAGGAATCGCAGGCGGTTAAAGTTAATCCGCAGACCCCGTTACTGCGTGCCTCATATAATCATGCGGTGGTTTTGGCATGTAAAATTCCAGAAATTAACTTTGCCAGTATAATAGCACGGGCTTAATTCTTCTTTAGACCTTTTTGTGGTCTCTTCTGAATAGATTAACCACTGCAACTCTCGCGTCGATGCCCATGTGCTGCTTCTATAGCAGACTCGTCGCGGTGGATGCTGGGAACGAACGGCCTCCACAGGTCACTAAAGCTTCGAGGCGTGCTGTGGCGTGCGAACTTGTGACAAGGCGTCTACGGAAAATAGTGCAGCAAACATGGGCAACAATTTGTGCTTATGACAGGCTGGGTCTATTGTAACAACGCGATTAGCAGTAGGCGAACGTAAAACAGACGCAAACAATGACCTTGCCGAGAAAAAGAGAGAGTATTGGGCTATTCTGATAGGTCGAGAATTCGTTCATTAGCTACTTGTAACAAAGCGACGACGAATCCTCGAGAACGAGCAGAGTTCACCCTGGCGAGCACTTTGTAGGTAGGACGCATACCTGTACGCAGCTGATTGCATATAATTGATTAAATGTAATCGAATGCATTACTTTTCTTGACATTTTTTTAATTTAACGATTACCTTTTACTCGGTAGCGGTCACTGTAATTCACCCCAGCGTCCAACCAACATTAAAGGGCCCATGCGCATGCCCCTCTCGTCTTGCCACAACCAAGGTGGCGATAGGAGTGCGAGCCGACGGCACGATAAACGTACATTGGCTCTGTACAGGCACGGCCGCTGTATAAAAAAAATGTTTTTTTTTACGTAGCGGCCGTGGTACAGGTTACCGTGAAGCAGTATGGTGAAACTACAGAGGAATTATAATTTTCCGCGGAATTCGCAAATGCACGGGCGCGGCAACTTTCAATGCCTTCAACTCGCCCAAAGCTCCGTTTAGCACACGAACCCAGTTCAGGAAAAATCTCCACATCGTTGCTCCTCTCGCATGTGGGTCTAGTTCAGGTGCGAGCCTGGACATTCACAGTCTTAGCACATTCACAGTCTGCTGTAGTCTTAGCAAGCCCGTCCACTTATTCCTTCTCCCTCCTTGAGACCCTGTCGTATCTTTCTCCCTTCCAAGTTCGCCTACTCGGGTGACCGTGGTAATGAACTGTAGCGCGCCTACCCTGTTGACGTGGTCAGCGGTGGTCTCGGCGCTTCCGCGCCTGTCAGATGGTCGAGCACTCTTGACAGGCGCCACACAGGCGCGCCGATGCGACCTGGCATGCGCGAACCGTCCCGAGTGTGGGAGGGTCCGCTCGGTGGGGGTTTGGTGTGTTTGTGTTCTGCACGTGCGCACACCGTTCCCTACTTCTTCTGTTGTCCCACTGTCAATCACGCTAAATGGCGGAGAGCTGGAAGGCAAACACACCGCACCTCCGCGTCGCCTTTCCTGGACCGAGTGCCGCGGGCTTCGGCAAGCCATCGTTCTGGCGACCGGTTCGAACGAACGGTCGCAGGTGACGACTCTTCTTCAAGGAGGACGTTTAGGTCAGAAAAGAAGAAGAAGAGGAGGCCACAGGAACGCTGCTTCTCGGGTGGCCACTTGAATGGTTCGCTTCCCGTAGTTCACCCCCTGCGGTTCGGCTGCCTTTCTCTCGCGAGGCGCGGGAGATCCCGGGAGCAGATTTCTCCCTACTCCATGCAGTCTTCTTCTTGTGTCCTTACTTCTCACGTGGCTTCACCTTGCTTGCTTCTTTTCTTCTTCTTCACGGTAACAGGGGCCCGAGACTTCATTTTCCGTCCCACCTTGTTCTAGGAACGAACGTTTTGAATGGCGGCGCAAAAGTGGTACTGATTCATTTTCGCGGTTCCGATGAAGTGCAAGTCAACGGCATCGCGAGCACATTGTGGCGAACGAGAGATTAGCTCTTCGCCGCAGCTGCAACTAACCGCGGTGTAGTTAGTGCGCTCGCGGTCTAATCATTTTCAGTTTGTAGGAAACTAGCGATAATGTGGTGGTTTGCTTGCAGGTGTGGAAGAGGGAATTGAAAGGAAAAAGGGAGTAAAAGACGGGAAAAAGGTGGTGAACAAGTTTTTTCGCAGTTAAAGCGTGCTTACTTGAAAGAAAGAGAAAGAAAAAGAGAGGAGAAAAGAAAGAGAACGGTCTGGAGTTGATAAGTACTACCGCCTCTTCCCGTGTGCAGTGTCACGCCACGTCCTAAACTTCAGGCGCTGAACTTCGGGGACAGGGCGTTAAGTTGGGGGAAGGAATAAGGGCGCGGAAAAGATGAACCTGAAAATTTTCCTTTTCCTTCCCTCTTCTTGTTTACACTTCCTCAAATAAGCGACCGCTTACTATCTCATAGAGTGAGATACCGCTTTCGATAACTGCATTGTGGCGAAGCGGAGAATGTCTCTCCCACGGCTGCAACTGGCTTATGCGTGTACTCAAATTCTAACGTTCCATCAAGATTCAGCGTGAATGTGGCGGTTTTGCTTCTGCGTGTCGGGAAAAGGAAGCTCTCGAAGAAAAGGGAGAGATAAAGACGTGAAAGTGTGGTGGACATGTTTTTCACCACAGCGGTGGTCCAGTGGGACGCCCTGGGTGAGTACCAGTGCCTCCAGGCACCCACCAGTTTTTATAACAGGGAGACAGGTCGCTTGGCCTGGCACCCGCTGGTCTGGGTACTCATATCTCGAGAAGGCGGCCTCTCTTTTCCGGTCAATTTGACGATGACGCGTGGATGATTGGTTGCAGAATTTAAGCGTCTCTCCTGTAACTTCAAACCGCTATCTCTGCTTTTTATCCCATATGGTGCTAAACTGCCGTTTCTTTTCATGAAAGCACAATGGCTACGAGTACGCCAAGCGATCACTGATGCTTCGAAACTTCATAAATGTTATGTTCAATGCGCACCACAAATATCAGCAGTAGCCATTATACGCATGCGGAAACACAGGGAAATGTTCACACATGTGGTTACCCTCAGCTCTGAAAAACTTCCTCCTTGAAAACCACTCCATGTAGCTTTAAGGAAACGCCACCGATTAAAATAAGAAGAGCTTGTCAGCAGCTGTACTTATAAGAGCAGCCGGACTTGGCGACCCGTTAACGAACAAAAGACCTTTCACAAGGTAAGCGGCGAAATTTGTAACTGGACTAACGTCATCATCCTCAGCACGTTTGGATGAATGGCTAACAGCGAAATGTTGTGCTGAAGGCGGAACTCCACAGCCATCTGCTTTCGGGAGTGAAGGCTGCAGAAATGTAACTGAGAGGACGCTATAAAATTCTAATGAAAAAATAAACAGCGTAATGTCCAGCGGCAGAATTCACTAAGTTCTTTGGTAAGTGCTTTTACCAGTGGTTGTTCGTCATTGATTGTCAAAAATTTTCTTTTACCAACAATCCTCACGTAAGATGTTTTTTGACTATCGCCCAGAAATTTTTTCCTTTGGAACGCATTTATTAATGCTCACACAATAAAAGTTAACTCGCGGTACATATCCCTCCAATTAATAACACTTTATTTGAACATGTTCTCCAGGTGCGATTTTTGTTTCGTATTTCGGATGTCAAATGTTTTGGAAGCTTGCTTTGTTCACTGTCTGATTTATTTAGAATGTTGCCCATGTCTAACTGATAAACACTTAACTATAACCGAGCAGTCGTTTTCAGAATGCACGTCGTCATGACGTTCTGAAATAGCGCGTGAACTACGAGTCGGCATCACTACCTGTCTTTCGTTTCCGTCAATTTCTATCTTGCCGAAACCTCTATCCTGATGAGGGTGACTACTTGAACTGCTATGGAGGAAGCGTAATTACTAGAGTAGCTGTGAACATAACATTTTAACAGTGGAACCGTTTAAGCTTGGAAAAACTCCGTGCCGCATTGACAAGAAACTATCGTCATCATGAAAGGCCTCTACCGAACGCACGGCTTCACTAGCGCGTGCAACGCAATCACTCGGCCGGCGCGCTCTCTCTTCGTCCTCTTCTTCATCTTTCGCTTCGCTTTCCGAACGCGTGCGCCCGGCGCGCGTTGTCCTGCTGCGCTGTTTTGTCTAGCGTGGGATGCAATGACTAGGATGGGCGAGAGAACGAGCTTAGAGAGAGAAAGAAAGAAAGAAAGAGATGAAAAGAAAGAGAAAGAGAGCAAGAAAGAAAGAAAGAAACAGAGAAAGAAATAGACATCGAGAGAAAGAGATAGAAAGAAACAGACGCAATAAAGAGATAGAAAAGACAGAGAGCAACACAGTAGAGGGAGAAACAAAGAAAGAGAGAGAAATAAATACGTTGTATAGTATAGCAATAGGGCGGAAAAGCGTAGTGAGAGTGAGGAGGGAGGAAAGGAGGAGAAGAGATGGTAAAGCATGGCATAGCCTTGTACAGTGTAGTTCAGCAAGGGGATGGGAAAGCAATGTTAGGGTGAGGAGGAGAAAAAGGAGGAGGTGAGAGGGTAAATTATAGCATAAACATGTATAGTATGCAAAGGGTGGGAAAGAGAAGTGAGGGTTAGGATAATTAAGCGATGTGAGGGTTAGGAGGAGGGAAAGGAGGAGACGGGACAGTATAGAAATAGATAAAGAAATAAACTGTACGGAAAAAAAGAGGATGAAGAAAGATAAATAAATAACTCGATCTGCTTTCGCCAGTTGGTGGTGCTTGCTTGCCGGCTTCGCTGTTTACACAGATTGCACAGGCGTGGAGCTGGCTTTTATTTTTAACGGCGAAGCTGTTCAGCACATTGTTCCTCGTTCACCCCGTACCAAAAAGCTATCATCATCATAAACGGGTATGCGCTACAGAAATTGGGTAAATCCGACTACTCCCCACTGGTCCACTAAAAATGAAGAAGAAAACTATCGTCATCATAAATGAGTATGTGACACAAAAATGGGGTAAATCCCACTACACACAACTTCCACTAAAAAAGAAGAAGGCAACAGTTAGCTCCACAAATGACAGAAACGGCGGCTGCTAGAAGACCCCGAAGCGATGGAAGGCCTACGCCAACGACGACGTACCCGTAGATATATGAGAGGTGCGAACGTTTGTTTTCAGCGCGAGTTTCTGTCTCTGGAGTTTGGACATCCGTGTCGGGTCTCCGAATCGCCCAGTTTCGCCGTTTCAAGCCTTGCGCGGCTTAGTGCAAGCGTCGCCTCATTAAAAAAAAAAATTAGATTCTATTTCAGAAACTTTTGTTTCGAGAACGAAACAGTCCCTTAGTTTTTCTGTTTGCACTGATAGTGGGCGTCGTTTTGTGCCCGCAACCATGGCCCGACCGGGTCTACAATATTTAAAAACTAGTAAAAAGAGACACGACCACAGTCAGTCGTGCCTATCTGATGTATCACTGTGGCCGTCAGTGCAAGGAAGACTTGGGGACAATATATGACGTGAAATTTACGTGAAGACGAACACCCCACAGCTCATTACTGGGCAGTCTTTTGAGGCGTGACTGTTAGATTGGCAAGGCATGACAGAATAGTTCTGCTCAGCGCATCATCTCTGCAAGCTGGTTTGTTCTCAATATCACACAAAATTCAATTGATTGAATTCATACAATACAACTGAATTCATTACATGAATTCAATTGTATACAGATTTACAACAACGGCTGTAACGTGTACACTCCCGCAGTCGTTTCTATGTCCGCCACTGTCGCTGCTGCAACCTCAAAATCTCTTCCAATGATATCCAGAACAAAAACTTACCTTGTTCCTATACAGTGAAATTTAACAGCCATGGCATATTTGCAGTCTAGGATTCTATCTCTCAAATACAGCCGTGCATCAATGCCGTTCATATCGAGCGCGTTCGCGCCAGCAGCTGTCACGGTGGGTTAACGTCCACTAACACATCTGTATGCTTGGTAGAGAGCTGGCGCCCACGTCTTGTTCGTATTCTGGCACACCACCTTTCAGTAGCGGAGGCGGTCCTGAATTAAATTTTTTTTTCTACGTGTGATGGCAGTGATTGAGTGCGTCCGGTTCGTCTTCATTAGTTTTCTTCACCTATGTAGTGCTCGGCTTCTTGTGTTTATCGGATGCGATGGCGACGTCACGTGTTTTCCAAGGATAACGTGAGGTCTATTAGTGGAGCATACATAGCCCAAACATATATAACTTATGACAGCCGGGTGGATTGAGCAGTAAGGAGTATTAGTGTTGTCTTGGCCTGAGGGGATCTGCTAAGTTTGAGTACATATACGAGAAGAGAAGGAAAAAGCGCAATGCTTCTACTTCACGAGATACCGAGGAAATAACAGCAACAGACAAGGCAATTGTACAACAATTACGAAGGAATACGACTCACGTTCATTTTACTTCCTGAGAGGACACTGCTTGCACACCGTCTTCGAATGCTCGCCTAAATAAACACCGCATTTGAGTGTTTAAGTCTGACCGAGCTTTATATTTGGATGGTGTATACGGGTGAATAATAGAACATGTTTACTAGCGAAGAAGACGTGGACGAGAAGAAGGAATACAGGACAACGCTAGGATTTTGTATTCCTTCTTCTCGTCCACGTCTTTTTCGCTAGTAAACATGTCCTATTATTCACGTTATCAACTAGCCGAAATTTCCGCCTTAAATATACGGTTCAAACTGCTGTTCTCCCTATCTTGCGTCGATCAAAATGCGTCGCTGGGTACGCGATTGCTGCGAGGGCGTGGAGCTGGCGTTGGCGATGACGACGATACCTCTTGAGTTGCACACGACAACCACGTCATAGCAGAAACGACGGGTGGCAAATCCTGTTTCGTACACCAAATTGTGAAACAGTTTCACATAAGTGTTTTCTTTTTTTACGCGTAATTAAGCATGTATGACAATGTCATTGGTTAGGGGTGTTCGCACCAACGTGAGTACAACTTATATCAACGTCCTAATTGCGCCTTTGTCCAAAATAAGGACACCCTGAGTTCAATTCTATTCCACTCTTATCAATCGTCAGTCGCGGCCCATCGATTTCTGTATTAAACGTGGGCGGAGCGTAGCTCGGACTAAAAAGAACATTTGAACTAAACGCATGCGTTATGTTGGCACTGTTTTTATTCGAATATTCATCCTGCGCACGATTCTTCCGTAAAACTATTCTCATCACCCTCACCGTGAAACTAGGTTGTAGAATTAAGTCGACGGGAAGCTTAGTTTTCTGTCAGTTTTGCAACGTACTTATGGGCCAGGCATGCCTTTATGTATAGTCATTTTTTTTTCTTCTTGTAGTATATACAGGGTAATAAATCGAACCGCGACGCCGCATGTGGCAGCTGCTCGCGAACCGCACGGATGCTGGCGCAACCCGTACGAGGGCGGTCACCTTCAATATCTACGGCGCATTCCCACTCCAGTCGTCCTTTCTTGAATGAATCTCGCGCGTGAAAGGTGTGACCGGGCGAAGGTGGTAAACAAGGCACCCGCCAGGTGGCGTAGGTGCCGTCCAGGCCGGCCAGCACCGGAAGCTCTTTCAGAGCGAGGCCCACGCGGCCCTTCCTCCCCGGTTTTTTGCCATCCACGAACGTCCAGCCACGGCCTCCTTTCGACACCCAGCACAGGTGCATCAGCCAGCGAAGGGGCTCGATGCCACGGAAGGCTACATATGTACCGTGCTTTCCACCGCATAACGCCGCACGGATGCGTCGCTCTTGGAGAATTTCAAGTCCCTGAAATTCAAGGACCATGAATGCCTGCGGGCAGTTACGACGGTAAGTCTTGAGAAGCAAATAAATGAAAACAACAACATCAACTACTACAGCAACAACAACGATTATTACCATAAAGTCATCACCTCGGATAGCAACTTTTTCGCCTTCTTTTCACTGCTCGTGCTATTGCATGCATGCTTTATGAGACTTATGCTATATATGGAAGTCAAAGTTATTTTAGTACTCTGCCTGCCACTCCTTTCCTTAACCAATTCGCATTGGAAACCACCGCAATGATACGTTATGTGGTATGCGTGGATGAAAAATTAATTATTAATGGAGAGAGCAGTACCATCCACCGCAGTCTTAAATCTTGCGGTAGTCACGGCGATGTAGTAAATCTATACAATGAATATTGGTTTAAGCTTCAAGTGATGCATAATTAAGTTCCCATTATGAAACAATATTCGGCGTGTATATGCAATAACTGCGTACGCTGATTGCGCTTTTCGAAAAGCAGACCCTTCCAATTATGTATACACTTCGTTCCTGTCTTAGCTATATCTGTTTCACATAAGGTAACTAGGACACCCTAAACTTATTGAAAAGTCGCGCTGCTTGTAAGCCAGGAGATACGCGTGTCGTGATGTTGCAGTTCGTTTCTCACGCCTCTGACCCCGCGTAACTTTAAATTCGTTCATTCGCTTTTCCTTCGCGGTCACGCGACTCTCAGAAATACTCTGAACGCGGGGACCACTCGGGAACAGGTAGAGCCAGAGCCTCACCACAACAAGCCTTTGCTCTGATTGGTCCCCAGAACCGCTCTTCAATCCGGGTACGAGTGGACGAGATCACCCCCACGCCTTTCCGTTCCGATAAATATACTTAAAAGAAAAAAAATGAACAAATAAACGGAACGAAAGCCGCGTGAATGCAAGCCATATTAAGCCAAGCCTGGGTCGGCAAGGCCGCTGTTTGCACTGGCGTCAACCGAATCAAAGCATTCCCCCCCTACATCGCCACCGCCTCCCGCCAAGGGGAACGAACCGATTCGAAGCGTTTACTCGCGCAGAAAAGCGGACGCCATTCAAATGAATGGCGCAGTTGGACTTGAGAGTGAGGCAAACGAAAAAGAAACACACGGCAGTGAGCATACGGTAGAAGGGGGAGGGCAAAGAACAGTACCTCGATAGAGAGAGAGGGAGAGATGGAGGGAAAGGAAAAAGAAGTAGATGCGATCGAAGTAAGGAGGCCGAGTGCACGCAGCATGAAGGGCCGTTCTTTGTTAGCGCCGTTGCACTGCAGCCTGGTGGGACCTTGACGGGTCGGGTTCGTATTTCGATTCATACATGTAAGGAGCGGGAGGAATAGTAGCTACATCGGGACGGGCGGGTATTTTTTTCATTTCTTTTCTGGCTCGACGACAATGCGTAGGACAGACAGATGCCCCGACGCGGTACGACTTCTGGTTGCGATTCGTTTACGTGTTCGTTTCCCTACGCACCGTTCCCTCTCTGTCCCTCAGTCGTAGAGTTCTACAGCTGGTCTAGGAAAGGGGATTGCGAGGCCATCTTTGTACGGTCACTTACAACACTTAGAAAAAGAGGAAGTACAGCGTGCGTAAGTACTAATGCCGAATGAGCCGTTTGATGTTTCCATTAGTGGGCAGTGAAGGCTCGGAGAAGCGATGAACAATGGCGGTTATGTAAATGGTGGGGAGAGACTGGCCGTTGTACGCAATTGGCGTGCGCTAAGTGCTACGTCACGATAGCTAACACACACACACACACAAAAGGGGGGGGGGGATGGGGAAGAGGGTAAGCAGCGGCTTACGAACGTGGTAGTTTGGGAAAAAGCGAAAACACGGAAGAGCTTTCTTTGATGTTTCGGCACAGGGTCGCGCAATGTACTACATGCTCCTCGTGCTCTATCCGGGGACGCCCGACTGATCCTGCTGACAACAATGGTTGTGCGGTCGTGTGCTAGGTTTGATAAGCCGTCTGTCGGTGCCGACACTGGGTCCCTTATTGTCGAAACGTTTGCTGGTTCGCGCTCGATAAGCTTTATGTATAAAGCGCGCTCCCGTGTCGCGTTGTTAGCAGATTCCTCGTGATTCTAAATAGTCGCTGTCGCGTTTCGGCGGAGTCGTTTGAAGCTGCGTCCCTGCTGATCTGCGCGCTTTTATCGCTGCGCTAAAGGAGCAAGAACGAGAAGAAAGGAAAAAAAGAAACACTCTTTTGATACAGCAGATCTTGAGTTTAAGTTATAGTTAATGTTTTATTCAAGAACTCGCCACTTCCGGTCTATGCCCGAGTGAAGGTCTAGACGAATTACCTCCGCTTCGTTTCACGAGATCCACTGGTGGTGTTACAAATAAACGACAATCATTCGAGCGTAACGTAATTGCGAACTGAAGGGAGAAAATCGGGAATTTGACTTTTTACCTAACTTTCGTTTTGAATTGTTAGCGCTATATTAGTAGTGATATTGATGGTGTAACAGTGGCGACCTGCACTTCTTCATTTTGGCTGCACTTAAAGGTCTACATTTACTTATTGTATGTCACCGTCTCCATCATGTCTTTTCCACCTAGTCTATTGTCATTACTTAACCTGAAAAACAATTGGCATGGAGGCTACAAACATCGAGTAGACAAAATATTACAATGCGTTAGGTCCTCTTTAATGGTAAAGAGGTAGCTGGAGACCCCCTGTGACTGATGAATGTGATCATTTGCGGGGATAGCATCAATGTTAAATGTTGTCGCTCATGTCTTCACAAGCTTAAGGGCAACAGCTGTTCTAAGCGCGTAATTTCGCTTTGGCGTATGTTATGATACATGTTCTGGTAATACACTTCGCACGCCCGTTCATACAATTTATTTGAATTTGACTGCTGCTGCTAGCAGTGTTCGTGAGGTTTGTATACGTTGCCTTGGCACTGTGACCCAGCGTGCTGCACAAAAGGTCTCGAGTCTGGAAAAGCTGTGGGATGCAAACATTTGCAAATGTTTACGCAAGTACCTGTGTAGAGTGCGCGAATAATGTCTTTATTAGTTAGCGTATTTGTAAGGCCGGGTAGGTTCAGAGCAGAGAGAGAGAGAAAGTTTATTAGGAGAAGGTGGTGAGATCGATCTGGGCTAGTACGCTATAGCCTGCTGCTCTGCACACGAAAAAAAAGAAAGGAAAAAAAGGGAGATGAAATATGGTGATGAGGACAGGAAGAAGTGATGCGTACGTATAGTCACGTAATACATTGCTTTCTTCTAAGTCTGACATCTTGTCCGGTACTATATTAAAAAAAATCGCAGCGTTTCGTAACGCCGGGCTAAAAAACTGCAGGTTAGTTTCCCAATCTCAACATACACAAGTGTTTTATTAACGTTTAATCATGTACAGTTCAGTGGTCAGTGTCGGAACCAGTTATTCGACTAAAAATGGCTCATTCTGGTTTGTCAAGCAGGTAATGAGCCATATCAAGTAAGTGCGCAGAAGTGGGGGAACCTCTCCGTCTCTGAGCAGCAATATCTGAGACATCAGTGCAACAAACATGAAAATGACAAAAGGTGGCTCCTAGAAGACTAAAGACTCGACAATGCATGCACGCAGGTGCATCAGCGTGGCAATGCAGATACACTTCACTTAATTCCATTAGGCTGCGATTAGCAAGGAAGCAGAATATGAAAAATATAAGAAAAAAATCCTTCCGGAAAGTCTTCGGCTGGCTCATATCCTGCAACTCACCAGCATTCCGCTCATTGTAAAAGCGGAAAGAAAAAAAAAAAACCCCACAAAGATCACTGATAAATACTGACAACTGCAGTTGTTCTTTTCGTTGCTTATGCATTACACTGAGAGAAATGAAAGAAAGAAAGAAAGAAAGAAAGAAAGAAAGAAAGAAAGAAAGAAAGAAAGAAAGAAAGAAAGAAAGAAAGAAAGAAAGAAAGAAAGAAAGAAAGAAAGAAAGAAAGAAAGGAAGAAAGAAAGAACCCTAAACTTCATTCGCCCAACGGAATAAAATATGAAGAGAGTAAATTAGGGAGCTATACAATCTAGAGTAACTGATAGGCAGATAAAGAAGAGTTCATGAGCAGAGTTGTGGGCCTGAGGTATCACATGCACTACAGCGCAGGACCTGAACTCTCCGATTAGATAACAGGACTCATTAGCCGACCTCTAGATACCGAATTATAATTGAATACACACTTAGCACATAGTTGAGCGATAGCAAACAAAGCGCACGGATGAAACGGAAGACGTGCTTTATCATGCCTACTATGATGGGAACCCCGCAAGCGGAGCTCACGAGGCGGACGCGAGCGGCGGCGATGGTGGCGACTCCCGGCGGCCGTCATTTCCCATTCAGCCGGCGTGCTCTCGAGGTCGTAAACACTCAATTTACGAGGCTGGCCTTAAGAGGACGCCATAAAGCGGCGCTCTTCTCGATTGCCGCCTCTCTCCCGATAGAAGCAGTGCGGAGGGCACGTAGTACTGCGGACGAGTCCTCTGGACTATGATGGGACTCGTGCGAGCCAACTGGAGGACGCTATTGACTGTTGCTCCACTGGAGCGGCGGTCGTCTGTTACTGCGCACAGTCCAGGCTTTCGACAGGGTTACCACGTCTCTCAAAGACCAGGTTGTCTGAGTGAGTGCGAGTATGCGTCTGAGTTTGAGCCAGTCGAAACCTATGGGCATGGCAAACAATCGAGTCGACAAACGACAACGCGAAAGGACACAGAACAAAGGTCTTCGACACTTAAACGAAGTTGTGTATCAACTACTCCATTGTCAAGTGATTCAGTAGGCAGTTCCACATGCACCTGAGTCATTCTAAGACGGTGAACTCACTCACTCACTCACTCACTCACTCACTCACTCACTCACTCACTCACTCACTCACTCACTCACTCACTCACTCACTCACTCACTCACTCACTCACTCACTCACTCACTCACTCACTCACTCACTCACTCACTCACTCACTCACTCACTCACTCACTCACTCACTCACTCACTCACTCACTCACTCACTCACTCACTCACTCACTCACTCACTCACTCACTCACTCACTCACTCACTCACTCACTCACTCACTCACTCACTCACTCACTCACTCACTCACTCACTCACTCACTCACTCACTCACTCACTCAATCGTTTTCTGGATTTCTAGAGCTACTCTTCCTTGATGACAGTCAAGGCAGTCGCATGAGACAGTCGTACCCACTGCTATAAGTCATGTTGTATACTTAATTAAATCAGTGGTGAATAGCGTATGGTTTATCCTTTCGCACCGATTGTGCCAGAGTTATGCGGTACTTTGCCTACTCAAAGACTGGCTCGCAGAAACTGAGGAAGTCGACTATAGTCGATTTATTGGGCGTCTGATGATAGTGTAGGAGCATAAGTTCCAGTGACGGCGTGCAGCTCTCATACTGCGCGCTTAATATTCGTGAAATGTTAACATTGTCAATATTTGCAAATAAGTTGATATAAATTTCTCCTGCTATTCTGTGACACGATCCGTTATTTCTCCCTGTCCTTTATTCGCACACTTCCGAGCGCATTTGCTGGATGCCATTAGAGTATCAGCGGCTCAAGCTTTGGACAGTTAAAGCGCGGCCGGTACTTTAACCATGCACAGATGCGTTACAGTGATGACAGTACTGTAACCTCGGTGCCTGTTCTTGCTGCTTTCTTTATGAAATGAGAGTAAACGATCAGCTACTACTGCCACTTCTATATCACCACATTCTTATGGCAAGACAGACATGTGAAAACATTTCTACATCCACTCTATCCCCGCGTGCACTACCTTCTTTCGCGACTAGGGACACTTCGGACGCATCGCTTCCCGATGCCTCGCGACAAAAAAGCCCTTCTTTTTCTTTCTTTCGCTGTTTTGGGCGCCGAGGCAAGAAATGTACACCGATGAGAGCGAGAGCGAAAGAAGCAATAACCGCAGGTGGTTCTCGCCATCTCTTCAGCATCTCTATGCGGCCTTTCTCCCAGGTCCGTTGTCATCCTTACCGATCAGCGAAGTGCTCGGGCGAGTCTCAACGCCAAAGTCGGGGGCCAGCAGGCTCGACGACGCTTATTTACTTTTGCTCTTCTTAGCGCGGCACCCTGTCCACTCACTCTGACCAGCGTTGATGTGGTATGGCACTTTTAAATTCACCAGGTGCGTCGTCTTATACTTGGCACGTTTATGGCGAACGGTTTTATATGGTCTCCTCGGCAAGCCGAGACACTTGCGGAGGAGTCGTCGGCGGCCCGTACTGTCTATTGCGATTCCATTTTTTGCTGCTGTCTTTTCGTCCCTGCGAAAAATCTTGAGTGTTCGTACGCCACAGCATTTGCAGCTTCCATCGATACACACTTAGCTTTGCGCGGCTGTTTTCCTATCTGTTTGTGCGATTCACTGATCGCTATCACTTGTGAAGTTTCGGTGACACTTACCCTGTCCACAGCAGGGAGCTAGCGACGCTTGTCTGACCTTAGAAAGTCGACGAAGCGAGCAGCTCACTGTATAAAGCACCGGTGGTGTCTGCTTTGGCTGAACGATTTGAAGGAAAAGAAAGAAACGTAATGCGCTAGGCATTTTCAGCTGTTCTAGAGCAAGCAGTGAGAAAGAAAGCTTAAGTGGTTGCCTGGGCTTTGATAGAATCACTTTCCTTAATGGCCTATTTGGATTATTGGTGGAATCAAGCGTGATATAGGCATTTCTATGCGTTTGAACGGTATAATACATCTTTCGTAGCAAACAAACAAACAACCAAACAAACAAACAAATAAACAAAGACACTCACGGGTTACGTGGAGGAAAAACCCAAGAGCGTAAACGTAGTAACAAATATAATAATTTAAAGGAAAACTGTATAAAGCATACACACACGAGCATGCATTCCCCGATTGATGTAATAAATCTTAGTGGAAGAAACTTTGCACAGTGAACGGCTGCCGTGATCAGTGGTAGGCGAGGAAGAGATATATCGGCCTTGCGCGAATATTTCCACGAGAACATTTGTTTTCACCAAGATGACAAGTCTCCTTCGGAGGCGAGGAAAATAACCGGACACTAGATAGGTAAGATGGAGGTGGCGTACGTGCAAATTTTCCACATAAAAGCGCTCATGTCAAAACGTTCGCGCCAGACTGACCAGCTGCTGAGGCGTCACTATTTCGTACAATGTCGATCACCCCGTATCCGCCTTCCCTTTTCAAGAGATAGCCTACATTTATTTATTTATTTATTTATTTATTTATTTATTTATTTATTTATTTATTTATTTATTTATTTATTTATAAATGCCAGAACCCGTGGTTGTGATTTTGGTGGTAGGGTGGGAAAATAGGCGATACATGATCTGGTTCCGGCTCTCATATTTCACGAGACCGAAAACAGAAACGGAATGGTGAGTCGACTCACTCGGACTCGCTCAGACTCAGATAGATCCGTGAGTGCGAGTTTGAGTGAGTCCGAGTTAGTAATATTTTGGTGAGTTTGAATCCGAATGAGCCCAGCTGAGAAAAATTTCAGTGAGTCTGAGTCCGAGTAAGTCCGGTTGAGGAAAATTCTGGTGAGTCTGAGTTCGAGTGAGCTCTAAGGACAAAATATATTTCATGAGTGAGTCTGAGCGAGCTCCACACTTTTTGCCGACCGAAGCGTATGGCTACGTTTGTACAAAATTGCAATGCTCTGCAGATACTAGATCATAACAAAAAAGTACATATGTAGAAAAAAAATAGCAAGTACTAATCACAATTTAAAACTGATTTTGAGCTCCAACGCAACCTGTACCTATCTTTAAAATTCCTTGCAGATTTTATAGCCATAGCTTTTATTACCACTGCTTTACAGTGAAATTTTGAAACTTATTTTCAGTCTCACCCCACGTTAATACTTCCATCAATATATGAAGGATGCGCGCCTTCTACGGGTCTCGTTGGGTGAATATCGTGGCAGTCCATTAAAAGGTATTTACTACATACAGCTTCCGGATTTTTTTCGCAGCATACCCATGGAGACGTATATACTGAAGCGATCCCAAGAGAACCGGCAGACGTCTTCCACAGCAACGCCTGCTAGACGTCTCAGAACCTTATGCGATACACATTGTTGGAGTTTCGGTTCGCTTACGCAAACAACCTCGGGAAACACGATTGCTTTTACCTTGAGTGCAGGCCGGTTGTTTTAGTCTAACGTAGACCAGCCTGATGCGCTCGCACGCGGTGGCTGTAAGTTGTCTTTTGGCAGTCATCAATCTGACATAGTGTTTGCGAGAGTACGCTGCAACTCTGCTGACAGCTAGCACCGTTCGCCTGCATAGCGTAAACGTCTCTCGTCCCGTCAGCAAGTATCTGTAGCGCACGACGTCTTCTTATCAGCGCCCAAAGCCTAAACTGTAGCAGTGCCACAGGAAGTTTATACATGCTCGTGCAGGCGTCTCTTCTCGGGCTCTCTTCGAAAGATGGAAGTTGTCGAGACGTTCTTATCTAGCCGTATCTCGAGTTGGATGCTTCCGGACCGTTCCTTCTACACACACACGAAGCAATCGCTGCGCAGGAGGCATTGGCCGACAGCGCTTCAGTGACGCGTATTCCAGTGGCCAGAGAAGCTTCTGTTTATACTGTCTACCGTCTTTTTCCGCATTGGTATCGACTCCTTCCCGTCTCCGTATTTGTGTTTACTCTGCCGTGCACATAATCTGTCTGTCAAAAAGGCCAATCGCCGGTAAGGCTCACGTATACGCGCGCGCTTCTTAAACACGCGAAAATGCACGTTTTGGTAAACGAGGGCAGATTGTTTTTTTGACGCTGCACGCGGGGATGGCGGGCACATCAGAAGATGCCGCCGGGCTTCCTGATGCCTCGCGTCGTGTGTTATATGTATATATACACACGTAACACAGCGCGCAGCTTCTGCTCTGTTTCTCGCTCGCGCGGGACGCGGTTCGCATGTGGGGCCCCGCGCGGAAGACGCGGCCCGCCAACGAGGCGCACGCGCCGAGACGCAAACAGTTTGGAATTTATGGAAGCCCGCGCATAAATGTTTTGCTGGCCCCGACGCCTGATTTACAGCGGGCCGCCGCTGTCGATGAAAAGGGGGGCCCGCTCGGAATCGCACTTCTCGTTCCCTAGCTGCCCGGACCCTCTCTGCCCAATACGAACCACGACAAATCTCCATGGATGCATCGCCCCTTTTGCTCTTTATTCTTTATTCAAGAATTACTCCGCATTGCCCTTGGGCGTTAGAGCAGGGGGGGTTTACAACAGAGATACAAATAAGTCTTCATTTGCACAACATACTTGTTTTTCAGAAAGCTTGTTCCAGTCTGCTACACACTTCGGAAAAAAAGAATTAGCGAACATGCACGTCCTGGGCCGGTATTCACGGATTTTGAGTTTGTGATCGTTACGTTTAGAAATATAAAAAGGTGTCTTTAAGTAAGTATCCTCGTTTATGCCTACTTTGTTGTTATGTATTCGAAAAAAAAAAAACAGTTTCAGCCTTAACGTCCGTCGGCGCGAAGACAACAACTCCCAGTTCAATTCTTGTTTCATCATCGTTACACTGTCTGTTGTACGGTACCTGCCCAGGACGTACCTGGCCGCTCTGTTCTTTCGTGATGTTCTTTCCTTGGGTTCTTGGTTCTCCTTGTTCGAATTTATCTTGTGTGCGTTAAAAGGCGGAATAATCTTGGTTTAGGGGTAGTGGCTTATCAAACCAACGGAAGGACATTACCCTTGCATAGTATCTTAATTGGAGAAGTGATATGCAAGAGCTAATATCTGTATTCAGGCTACTGAAAAAGGTTTCTCAAGATATATATATATATATGATGGAATAAAGGAGATGCAGGGAACTGAACTATAGACTGCCCGCTTTGCTATCTTACACGGGGTATGATAAGGATGGGAAAGTAAAAGAGAGATCGGGTTTTAGAGATAACTACAGAGGACAACCAGCGACAGTTTTTGAATGGTACGCCAGGTGGAATGGATGGTGAGTGCTGAACGAAAGGTTGTGATAAAAAAACAAAAAAAAAAAAACATACGTAACGCACATATAGGCATGCAGGCTCACATGCGAAGCGTTTTAGCGTATCTTTCTGCATACTGCTACTGTATACAAGACATTATTCACGTGAACTGCAGAATGGTCGGCCCGACATTACGAGGTACAACCTGCTATCTGCAATATTGGGAATGTGAAAGAAGGGAAACTGAAGAGAAAACAATGATTACAACAATACTGGTGCGATGGTTCTGTTCGTTTATATATGTTATACAGCAACATATTTAAAGCCTACAGGCGTCGGTTGCACACAGTATCAATAAGCAACTTGATTTTGCGCACAGGAGAGACATAATACCTTTTTGCGGTCCCGGAACGTTCTTTAACACGGTCCATGATGTTTTTTTATAGTTTGAAGCGTCCGCAGTGTACTTATGCACGGGAAGAGCGCGCCGATTCTTTAAGCGAGCTCGTAAATAACGCAGTTTTATTCGCAAAAGTTTTCCATAATTATATTCGTTTAATAATTAGGCCACGAACTGTCCGCCGTCAGTGTGTGGCCTTTATAGAGGCGTGCGAAGCCTACATATTCCTATATCCATTAAATGAACTAAGGAGCAATGTGGGCTGTATAGAGACGACAAGAAAAAAAAAACGAAAAAAAAACGAGACTTCACTAGCATCGACGAGAACTATATTTCTTCTCATATAGTCATTGCCGAAACTTTAGCCTCGTTAGGCACTTTTGCAACAACACGTTCTTGCAACGTAATAAAAATGTTCGTCGTTTTGCAAAGAGAATAAAGAAAAACAGGTGTTTTGTAAATCGTGATAAAGAAAAGTAAACATAGAGATAAAAAAAAGGCATAACTAACATGTCACTTTCAGTTTTCTTACATTCGATGAAGTGTGGTTATTTTAAAGCTCCGGACTCGCTTGTTCATTACTCTGCACATTTTCCTATATTTTATATATGCTGATGTAGGTAGTGATTGGGCGTACGTGCGTGCGTGCGTGCGTGCGTGCAAAGGTGATGTGTGGGTGCGTGCGTTCTATGGCTACTCTTACGATGCTTACACGTGAAATTTATAGCCAGTCCATCGATATTGGTTTTTATGAAGATGAGACTTTCCAGGCGTTGTATCCATCTTACGATGACGTCATGTTGCCTCTGACCGAGAGTTTCCAAACTTCGACTACGCTAATATTTATGCACCCTTGTTTTTTTTTTTTTGCCTACGCTGATTTTTGCCTATCCTGCCTATATAACGTTGCTGACATGACCCAGCAGCGCGCATTCTGCGGTAGTTCCTCAAGGTGAAGCTTGCCACATGCGATGTGATTAACGAGGTGCTGCGCTACATGGCGCTGATCGCGCTTCCCACGCATAGAGCGTCAACCGCTCTATGCGCGGAATTCCCGCTAAGTTGCCAAAGTTTACATACATCCAGAGGGGAAATTGTGTGAGGCGATGGCCTTTTGACACGTGCTCTTAGCATTCATAAATAAATAAATAAAAGAAAAGAACGAGAGAGAGAGAGAACTCGTGCCATGGTTGCCAAGTCCGGGCTTGTTTGTTTAATTAATATGGTATAGCAGCCCTTCTGAGGAAAAAGAAAGTTTTTTTCCTGGAAACTTTGCTTACTTATGTATATTGTGGTTATTATGGTTCTGGCTAAACATTTATTTCTTATGTTTATTGCACCGAACACTTCGATCTGTCGCATTGGACAGCTTTTACTATGAGGTGATGCGCCATCAGCATGAGGTAATGCGTGGTGACATGCACGAACAACAAGAAGAAGCAACACAAAAGCAACAAGAAGAAGCACAACAACAACAACAACAACAACAACAACAGCAACGACGACGACGACGACGACGACGACGACGACATTCATATCGGTACATTGCAAGTGATCGTTGAAAAAATGTGAGCACAGTGTTCCAGCTTGTAATTTTCGGGATAGTACATGTCTAATACCTATAATAAGATGTTAATTTGCTTGTTTATCAAACATTAGTGAGAACAGAAGGGAGGACTAGTGAGCAAGGGGCTGAAACAACGATCCGATAGGCAAATCGGACACCGTGTTCTGTAATATATGCTATATTCTCCCCATTATTATGTTCTACTGTGCAGTACACTACTTGTTCAACATGAGCCGAATCTAGTCTGTACTTCTGCAGGACAGTTCCGTTCCTTCGCGGTGATCACGCCGCGTGTTTGTTTTACCGATACTCTGTCGGAGCTGTTGACAGCGATCTACTTTTAACTGGCCTCGACGTATACCGTATACAGGTACAAGCGTCAATTCGCGATAAATCCTGTGTGATAAGGAATCACAGGAAAGAAAAAAAGGTTTGCACTTGTACCGTTGCTAGTTTCTCCGATAGCCAACACATTTAAGCTTACGAAATAAATCACTGACTGGGATATGCAGCAAATAGATATGATGTTAAGTTCGGCCGACAACATGAGAATGGCAGAAACTAAAATTCGTTTATCGCCGTCAAACTCTCCGGTCTGATATTTTGGATGTCGTACCCAGGCGGCCAGAATCAATGCGTAGTAAAGCTACGCATTGATTCTGGCCTGTAGTAAAGCGCTGTAGTAAAGCTACAGCGCTTTTCGCATTCGGAGATGTCGTTTTAGCATGTTTTCGTGTACAATATGTCGTTTCTACAGCCTTATGGGAATGGTATTATCCAACGGAAATGAACCAGCACCTCTAACGTTGTTAAAGTGTCTACTGCGGCATGTGCGTGACTCCTAATGCCCTCCTACTTTGAGGGCGCTATTAACCAGCTTGCCGGCGTCCCTCCTCCACATACCGTTTAGGTGCGCATGCGCGGTCCTTGTTTACGCGGTCGATCACGTACACGCGTGCACCCGTCATCGGGCCAACGTATCCCATGGATTCAACGCAGCGATGCTAACAATGCCATCTGGGCTCTGAGGCACGAGCACATATGCAAGAACGATGTACGATGGTTCGAGAATTTTCCCGTGCTTTTTTTTCCCCCTCTCTCTCCGAGGTGAGACGTTTTTCTGAGAAAACATTCCTGGCGGAGGAAGCGCTGTGGATCGTGTTTCGCGGCCCTGAAGGCTGTTTCGGGTCTGCTTCGCGCGCTTTGATTTTCGTGGTTGGCTGTCAGAAGCACGTGTTCGGCATGGGAAGGCGGCAGACTCGCGTAAACAGGTTAGTGAGCCTTTCCCAGGAGAGCTCGCGCTCTCGTCGTGGAAAGCAATAGTCACGTGAATTCCCAACAATGGTAGGGCGCTAAATATACGTGTTTGTTTTATTGGTTTTTGTTTACAGAAGGTGTTAACGCCCTTGGTTGGTATACAGGCTACTCCTCTTCCCATGGCTGCCAGCATTCAAGTCCTGCACACAACATATAAAAACTAATAATCAACATGTAGCAAAATCATTACTGACTCCGTCAACCTATCACTCTGAAATAAAAAAATAAATAAAAAGATTGGACTAAGGCTAACAAAGCAGCTACAAATAAAAGGACTGACGACCTTTAAAATTCTTTGTTGAACGTGCAGAAATATTTGACACCTACTAAGCATACATGTATACCTTCCTTTTACGCTCAATGATTACAGTGATCTGATATCTTCTTCTGTATGTGGGAAAAAGGAAAAGCAAGGAGCGATTATTGATAAAGGTATGTGGGCAACTTTGGTGCTGTTAGTCATAGTAGGGCTCCCGACCAGTTCTAGCCACCTGCGGATCGTTAATGTACGCATAAGTACAACCACAGGCGTATTTTCAAATTTCGCCTCCATTGAAATGATGCCGCACTTCTGGAAATCGTATAGAGACCACCACTTTCCATTGTATATAGATCTGTTTCCATCTGCGTGTGGTATAGGTGTTAATCTAATTATTGAGTGAGTTTACCACTTTATTAGAGATGACAATTTGGCCTAAATGATTAAAGAAGAGGAAAAAAAATGTCATTAGACTCGGCAAATTAGCCCGGTTTTATAGTTACGAAGGCAACAAGCGACTTCAGCACAGCCTTGCAGAGGGCCGCGTCGCTAGCCTGACATATAGTCACTGCATCGGTGCACGTGAAAGCGACGATGCAGTGGCCGCAGTTGAAATAAGTTCATGTCTACAGCTGGTAGGCACTCATGAAGGCCCCAGAATAGGTGGCGGGATATTGGTCCGATGTCCTCACAACAGTCGGGACATGTCTTCACAGCGTGTATTCACTACAGTCAGGTAACAAGAGGCTGATTGCAGTCCTGCGGTACATCAGCGCTCGATCCTTGATGACGGGGTGCATAGATGCGCCGTCTCCGCGGCCTACACTTTATGTCAGTGCAGTCGGTACCACGTAGAGGCCGTTTTATGTGCTGGAGGATCGACGGTTAGAGGGTGCTGGAGCGCGTGGTACTCGCCTTCTGCTCCAGGTCCTATAACAGAAAGCCATTACTGCAGACGTGCTACAAACGAAGTGGAACGTGTTCGGATATATATACTGCACACGCCTGTGACGTTCACGACCTTTCCCGCCAGGGAGTGCCTGGTTTAAAAACAGCGCCGAGAGACAAGACAAAAGCCGGGCACATAACTCGCGCGCTTCCTCTTGGCAAGCGCCGTTGCCGTTGAAGTCAGTGCATGCTGACCCGATACGCTCGCGCCGCGATGAGAGCCGTCGCGCGGACGACCGATGATGACGAGCGCGGGCATAAATTAGGCCGGGTCGGCATTTGGCGCGCGATGTCATTCGGAGAATCGCGCGGCCGCCCAGAGTGAGCCGATGCGGCTCTCTCCGAGTCGAGTCGTATACGGATCGTCGAAGCGTTCACAATACGGTGGTGTACGGGTCGACGTATAACCCGACCGTGCCAGCGGGGCCCTGCTTGATGCGGTGGGCGGGATTTGGCCCGGCTTCTAATGAATTGAGCCGAGTGGAAGGGTTCGGGGACGGCCAGTGGCGGGTCGTCGCGCGGACGGAGATATCGCGTGCCCACGGTCCCGGCACGCCCACTTCCATGCCGTGCAATTATACGCCGCACCGGAGTTGTTGCCACTGCTTCACTCTTTCCCGCAGAGCACGCATGGATGCTCGCTGCGAAAGGGGTGGCGCGTCCCCACCGGATCTCAGACAACGAGCCACCGGAGCGTGTGTGTATATATATATATATATACGTATATACCGTTGTTATCGTCACTTAACGTTCATTCCGTGCGTCACGCCAATTCAGCGGTTGTTCCGTGATTGGCGCAGAACCATCCCTGCACGTTCCGGGCTCTACAACTCTCCCGCAAGTGCACGGTTATCGCGAACCGACTCGCGTTGAACGAATGACGTGGTGGAGGTCAACTGTTACGTTGCGTGGCCGAGGTGCATTGAGCGAAGTGCCCCAGCACTTCCGGAAACAACGCAGGAAATGCAGCTGAACGGAATGCACCCTTAGCGAGTAGTATGAATCAGTAAGGGTCCGGCTTCGGGGGGGGGGGGGGGGGGGTGGACATATTGTATTTATCTCCCCGGCGTCGTCTTTCAACAAAACACCCTTGGACGAAAGGAATAACTAAGCTTTTATTATGAAGAGAATGCCCTGCCGTTGGATGTCCGACGCAGTCGGTAACGCTTGCGAATATATTTTCGACCGTTACAACGCAGCGGCCACTCCGAATCATAACACAAAGAAAGAAAACACGAAAAGACAGGGAGGTTAGCAGGACGGATGTCTGATTGGCTACCCCGTGACTGCACCTGCGAATAAACCTTCGCGGTGGAAAGTTTTTTCATAATAAATATTAATTGCAAGTGAGCGTCTTTCCTGTCCTGTGCACTTTCTTCTCAACCACTTCTGCTCTCCCCTATGCAAGAGAATAAAAGCCTTTTATCCCGTACGGAATAAAGGGCTCTACGCCGTCCGGGATAAAGGATACTTTGTAGTGAAGTGAATACCATATGCGATTTACATTATGAGGCAGCAGCGAAACAGTATTTTTGCAAGGGAGTGAAAGTGAAGAGGAAATTGCATGAGTGACATTAACCATGACCACATCTTAGCGGATACAGTAAACGCGGAAAAGTGCCAAGTGCAACGATAATTAAAAGGGAGTCACTGGGTGCACACGTGCCCGTGAATGCTTACTCGGGTCTACGATCACTTGCACTGCGCAGTTGCATTCAATGAGGACTGTGTACGCTTCGGTATGGGACCTAGCTCACTGCTGCATATAGAGTTCTTCGGATAAGGTTCCAGGACCTCTGCTTTTTACAGTGTTCTCTCGCACAAGCTGCTGATACTAGTACGCCTAGCACACAGTTCACAACCGGATAAACAGTGTCACAAGATGACACTATCCACAACTGTTCGTGGATTGCCTAAGAAACCGCAACGTCCGTATGTTCGCCAGCTATAGCGAGAGTGTGCTTGATCGAATCTTATGCATTCCGTTCGTTTTTTCATCTTACATACCGCGGTTTGTTATCTATTCTTTTTTTTTTACACTTCACTGGCCATACTGCGGTGAACACACTCGTTCTCTTTCTTCGCGCAAGTTTCGTTTCTAGTCACGATCTACATGCTTCGCGTAAGCGCGTATGCTACTTCGTAGGGTAACGCTCACACTTATCTCTTTCTAAGCTCCACGTTCAGTTTTCCCTCTTGGCACTCCTCTTAGCACCACTTTGACGAGCAACACCTGTGCATAGTCCGTTCGCAGGAATTACACTCTTCGCGGCCCTCATGACGTCATTCCCAGTTTGTGACAGTCGACAGGCATGGGGGTTGCGTGAGCGCCACGTCAAAGCATTGCGATCACGCGAGGGCATGTTACACGGCGAAACAGACGGTATACGATGAAGCCATGGGGGCCACATCCTCCCATGTTTGCTCAGAGATGTCGACGCCACCACCGCACTTGCGGTATGGCTGTCCATACATCGAGTGATGGCTGTGGCGGTGGCGAACTCTGCCAGGGTCTGGCAAGCAGACCCTTGCATAGGCTCGCGATGCGATGCAAAGAGAGAGAGAGGAATTAGCGTTCGTGTGTGTGTGTGTGCGTGGCTTTTCCAGACGCTGTATAGCAGGCCCACCGTTGAGTTTAGGCTGGACGTGACATTGCGGGAAGTGCGAGCACGCATACATACGAGCATACGCAAACATGTGAGGAGGTGGACCTCCCGCGTTTATGTATTGAGATGCTGATGAGCTTGTTTATACAGAGGAAGAGACGAGGCTTCGGCCACCATGATCCGCGCGGGTTCCTTCGCTCACGCCTGTACTCGGCCGGAAGGTCGTTGCGCTTGCCGGACGGACGGCTAGCAGGACGGGCTCGCTGGCCCGGTGGAAGCTCCATCGCCCGCGCGCACGGCGTACCACACACGCTCGAACACCCGCGCGCATGCGCGAGCTCCTATACTTCTGGCCGATACATGCCATCGTGCGACCCCCCTCGGTGTGTGTATAGAGTTTGCAGAAGACGTCCAGCTTGATTTACGCGGGAAAGCCATTAAGCCGTTTACCTAAGGGGTGGGGAGGGCGGCGATCCCCTTGCTCAAGCCTGTTGTTGTTGTCCGCATAATCGCCGTCCGTCGTATCATAAGGAGTTAACTGCTCGCGGCAATTCCGTGACCGTTCCTGCATGCTGCTGTTGCATGCGCGTGTAATTCCTATTGCTTCTGCATTGTTGGCATTTAGTCGTGGGGACGCAGGTATATAGAGCTAGAGAAAAAAGAAAGCGGGATCAATGCGGCGTGTCGTAACTCGTGAGATATAAATAAGCGTCGTTATAAGCGACCTGATTAGCACAGAGACGTGATCGCGTAATGAGTTGAAGCGCAGGATGTCGCCGTGGAACAATCATGTAGCAACGCATCATGCGTGCAAGTTGTTCTTTCGACGGTGCATTGGTGACGTTCTATAGACGTCACGAGCGTTCAGCGGCCGTCTTCGTTAAAGGGACACTAAAGGCTAATATTAAGTCGACGTTGATTGTTGAAATAGCGGTCCAGAAACCTTGTAGCGCTGCTTTTGTGCCAAGGAAGTGCTTATTTTGAAATAAAATCACGTTTTTAGTGGTCCGCATCGCGTTAGCGCGCTTCAAATCTCCCGCCTGAAAATACGACTCTCCTACGTCACTGCTGCCGTGCCCAACGTTGCCCGCTTTTACTGCGCGGCCGCCGACACTAGTAGCAGCCGAGCGGAAGTAGCGGGACCCACAGTAGCAACAACGGCGCTGCGGCAAGGACTTGCTCGGATGAGCACATTCAAAGCCGTCACCAAGTTGCGGTTGGTCTCGTAATCCTCAGTACGAAAGTGCAGCGAGCACTCACGCAGAGGTTTTGACTGTTTAGCACACTGACGCAATGGCATGACACTAAGCCACTTCGAGCGTAAGTGTTCATTCCGCGGGACCCAGTGAAAAGACACACCGGTTTCCTTGCTGCAGCACTGGCGTTGTGCACCATTCGGGCATCCGGCAATATCACACGCATGCGGCATTTTGTCAAACTTTCTGTCAGAGCGACTTTCACGAGCGCGCAAAACACGCACGGCAGTACGCAATCCCGAAACTACCACTGAGACGGGCGAGGCACAGTTCGGCGAAAACGGAACCTTTGAACCACGCGCGCCGTTCCCCATGGCAACGCCACGGAGGTTTTGTTTTCCATGAATCAAGCAGAAACGAACAAACAGCATTTTATTACGTCTTTTGATGCTCGGAATGTTCTTTTTTTACTGCTGCTAGTTTGATTACTAGTGATTTATTGTAGGCCGACTTCCATACGTCATCGGGATCACTTCGAAAATGTCCCACTCGTGGCGCTCATCATGTGATACATTTAGCCTAATTTCTCGGTAAGTAGGGCACTGCTGTTGATAATATTGCCGTTTTAGAAGTTGTCATACATTGGGCTTTCACTCTGACATAAATTGTTATTTGCCTTTAGTGTCCCTTTAAGCAGTGGACTGCCGGGCTAGGCAGCCCACCCGCACGCTATGAGGAGATTCTGTGTAAATAAATATGTCTTCAATAAATCGTTCTGAGCTCCATTTTCATTCAACCGCATTCCCGACAGTATTACGTTAGGTTAAGGGTATGTATATCTAGCCAAAATAAACGATCAGAGGAAACGGTGAAGAAGACAGGAAAGCGGCTGTACTACCAACTGTGCATTCAACAAAGCGGTGCTCAGGTATATACAGTCTGCGGGTCGCATGGCCAAGTAAAAATCGCCTTAACGTCACCCAAAGAAACGCAAACCAAGCATGCAAAGCACACGTGACTATTTTTGGTGATGCGAAGGCGATTGTTACTTGACCACGTGACCGCGGACTGTATATACTTGAGCCCCGCTCTGTTGAATACACAGTTGGTCAGGCGCTTTCCTGTGTTGTTCACCGTTTCTTCTGATCGTTTATTTTGGCTGGATATACATTCCCTTAATGCTTTGCACCAACAAGCCCAACAACGTGTTGTTCTAGTATTACGTTAACTTCGCTGGATGAAGGCTTCGCAGTTAGGTTTGCATGTAGTTGAACGATGCTATATAGGTTATCGTGACGGACGTGCACCGTATAGTAATCACAGTAACCAAAGTACACCACAGCAAACCTAACGCCAAGAGAGAGAGAGAATAAGAATAAAAGAAAGGCGGGGAGGTTAACCAGGGCGGAGACCGGTAGGCTACCCAGCACTGGGGAAGGGGGGAGGGGGAAGGAAAGTCCAATAATACAGTGTCAGTATAGGACGATATGTTAATATCGTCTTGAGACGTACAAACACAGGTAAATGAATGAGGCTTTATTTCAACTGCTCATATAGGGAGGCGCATATTGCCTGTAATTTACCGGTGCTGTAATGCTGTAATCGGCCACTCTAAACAGCAGCCACAGGTATGTTTCAGGTGGAGCATCATAAGCAAAGAATTTTTAACGACTGTATACAGGTGACTGCGCCGTTAACTCCTTCGAAACTATAATGTATAGTGGGGTGCGAAAACGAGTTGGGAGTGGCGTGACGTGATCGCTATCATCGTCGCGTAATCTTGTCTTTGAAGCATCCCCCTTCTGTATCGCGAGTCAATTTTTACAGCTCGCTTTACTGTGAATATTTTTTTTGTTGTCCCTTCGCAACTTCCATGTAATCTTCTGTAACTTCTTTATCGAAGTGGCAAGTGTTCTAATAGCGACGCACATTACCATGAACGATGTACCATGCAGCAGCTTAACGGCGTGCACGCTTCACCACGTCTTCCTAGCCCGCGGGAAGCGGTCGTTATACACGTATAACTAAGCACACGAGGCGCCGTTGCTTTAAAACTGTCGCGCGCCCTTCGTTAAAAACCGTAAATTTCGGAGCAGCGTGGCAACGTATATCGACGTCCTAATCTAAGGACCATCCTTGTTTAGCTCTCTTATCTGCGTACCGTATACACGATGCTGCGTGTACTCATCCAGGTTGGAGCGGCAATTGATTAAGGCATCTTGCCTTCGAAGGAACGACGAGATATCGGCGAGTTAGCTTCAGCCTTTTGTTTTTGATGCGAGGAAGATACTTAAAAAAATATCGTCGCGCGCTTTTGTTTAATGCCTTTCTGGCGCTGGCACATGGAGTGGTCTAACATACATCCACGCCGGCTGAGCGCGTCCCTCCCTTATATAAGGTCTCCGGCGAGTCGTTAATAGGCGCCTTCGCGACGCGAGTGGACCCCCTGGTACATGCTTTCTCATCTGGCCGAGAAGCCGCGTCCTGTGTGCTCGCAGTGCCCTAACGACGTGCGGAAAGCTTCTTGTTGACATAATGATACGGGAGGCGCACTCCCCTACCGAACGTAATTAAGAAGAGGGACCCCCGTATACTGCTTGCATGGGAGAAGCGACGGCTAATGGTCAGAACCGGATTCGTCCGAACCATTACAGTGTGCATGCTACGCGTGCAAGGCTACGTGTGCATACACGGAGGTCCTATACGCCGCGGGATGCGAGATGCTCCGTTCCGGCGCAGGTAAACATTCTAGTCGAAGGTGGAGTAGAATGGTTTTTTTATATTTGTTCGCGGGACTGACTCCGCATTGTTTTTTTGGTGGGAGCGGTGGCAGCTGATCAGCATTCGTGCCTAAAACTGCGCGTGCGCGTACCACGTAAAAGCGAGGATATGTCTGTAGACACGGCGGGTAAGATTAGGCCAGTTTCGCTTGAGCGTTACTGCTGAAAAGTTGGCGCAGTGAACTTGTACGGCGGATCACGTGCTGCTCGCAAGACGCGCGTCAGGCGTACTCATAACGAAGTGAGGGCACCCGACAATATGTTGAACGTGATTGCAGTGCCAGATTAAGGTAAGAATGCACATAAAGGGCGAATGATATGCATCAGTTGACGTACAGAAGGAGGTCATCATGAACGATATCATGTAGCGGAGATTAGGTGGGAGGTGCAGGGTTATAAGCACGGCGTGTATATAATCCGTACGAGTGAAGCAACAAGCCGCTAGCCGCCCTGGAGGGGCATAAAAAGATTACATAGAGCGATGGCGTTAGGAACGTTGCAAGCGCTTAGTGACAACGGTAATTGCAGATCGCTGACACCCTTTGCCGTGCCGTGGACCTAATAACGCTGGCCATGGTAATGGCGGCTTATGACTCAAAACATTGTTAACCATACGCATGTTACCCGACGTCTTCTTGTTTTCGTTAATTGTTATTATTATTATTCTTATCAAAAGTTCAGCATGTCGCACTCTGTAACACTTGAAGGCCTTGTAGCCTCTTTTAACCGCCTGCTGACACATGGTAATTGATTAAGTTTTACTATAGGACACCAGACTTCTTTCAAGACATAACGATCTGTGTCGTCACTAGGACGCCACTTGATGACGTCGCAACACGATGTCATCAGTGACGAAGGGGACGTGGGTTTTTGTACAACTTCATTCGCCTGCCGTATTTCGTGTAAATGGCGGCTCAACGAGACACCTCAGGCTACGGTGCTTGAGGCTTTCGCCTTGATATAAACTTGACAAAGAAAAAACGGAAACGGGGTAAGCAATTGTCCCCTTATCAGGCCTAGCCACGTTTAGAAAGTTGAAGAAGAATGAAAAAAGGAAAGTAGAGGAGGACGAAACTCAGTACTACATTACATCTCGCACAGACACAGGATTACCACTATATAGACGAAACTTGAGTCCAGCTGCCAGGTATTCCAGTCAGGAAGCTCATAAGGGGCCCTGCAGCACTGTTCCATGTAATCATCTAATGGCTTCGTTAACAGAGCTAATTGCCTCACGAATCGACTGCCGCAAAAATTTTTAAAACCCGTCGAGTACAAGTGGAGTTACAAGGATTTGCCGCACGCTTTAAGCGCTTTCTCTCTCTTTTCGTACCAGCGAGCGCGCTGAAAACTATGCAGGGAGGGGGATGACAAGGGAGCAAGAAGATGCGTCCCTTCGTCAGCGCGCGTCATGACCTTGAGCACTTTTCATTTTTTTCTTTGAACGCGCTGCTTACTTTCAGTGTGATCGCACCCGCGCGCGCAGGCACGTGGCGGCATCCCGCGGCGGCCGCTGTAACTATGCAGCTCACGATGCTCAACTCAGCCTACGGCCGTTGACTTTGGGTATAGGGCACAGTGATTTGGGTATGTGGCATCATTTGTAGAGATAAGAGGGAGCGATTCCTAGCTGACTGAGAATTAATCGTAAATTCCAGGCCGCGTGCTGTGCTATAATGTTAGGCTCGCGTGTTTTCAGGAGCCTTGACTTCCGACCGGCAGCGTTTTCTGACCATGCTGAAAAGTGTTGCAGGGCCCTTTTAAGAGCAACGCATGTCCAGCGGTCTTGATTACCAAAGGGCGAGGGATGGCATCTAGTGGACGTCCTAAGAAGGAAACGACTGCACTGTACTCGACGGAAGGAATAGTCACCTGCATAAGGCGATTCCACGCAGTCCGACAACAGGGAAATCACGGGAACCCTATGATGAATATACTTTCTGTGAGTTGTAAAGAAACTGCATCGTTAGCATTCAGCAGCGCCGATCATTTCCAATGATGGCTGCCATTGAAGTTGCTGGAACCACCATATTGAAGCACCGCATACTGGGACGCGAAGTTTGTGATGTCACGTTAGTGTTATCAGTGCATGAAGTGCATCTTCTTTCGTTATTCACGCTCCAGCCGCGTCACATTGAAGCACATTATCACATTGAAGCAGGTTAACCTCAACGTCATTGTGCTGCCCTTACGTCATCAAATCCGCCATGTTGGAGTACCAATACGTTAAGGAGCTGCGTCCATGACGCCACGTGCAAGCTAACTAAAGCGTACAATGCCCTGTGGTAGTCTATATGTGCGGATGTCCTAGCCTGAATTTCGGTCTAAATCTTAGCTGCCAGGTAAAGACAACATCTTTGAAGGGAAGAGCGCTGGAGACGGGACAAACGTCCGCGTGTTTGCCACTCGGTATAACAAAACCGCTGATCCGTATCCCCATTACAATATGACAATGCGATGACACATTGCGCTTCGATGTCAAGTTGATCTCGATCGTTTCCCCGCATCAACAGGGGCGAGTTTGAAATATAAATTTATATGAAAATTGTCGCGCGGAGTAGCTGTTCCCCGCTAGTCAAATTAAAGCGTTACAGCTACAGGGCACGCATTCGTGCCTTCACCGCGAGCTCAAAAATTTTCGAAGCGCCGCGCGGCACTGGCCTAACGTGGTCGCATGTCGGCATGCTTGTGTGTAAGACCGCCGACCTTATCCCGCTGGTGGAAGACTTCGGCCATAACTTAGCCGGCATGGGGTTCACCTGTCAGCGGAGCGCGCGGCTTCGTGAGCGAGCTCACCGCGCAACAATGGATCACGAATCGCGCCGCTAAAGAGACAAAGAAGCAAAATGAGCGGAAGTAAAGAAAGGAGGAGAAGGAGAAGAAGCAAGATAAGAAGAAGAGGAAGAGCAGACGAAGCGAAGGAGCGAGCCTTCAGGAGGGACGAGCTCGCCTGCACAAAGTTCACGCGGGCTTATAAACGTGGGCTGGTGGAGGCCCCTTCCTTCCTCCTTTAGCCACGTCCCTCTTCTTCGCTCCCTTCTTTTCATTAGTGATTTGCGCTCGGATCATCTCTCTCCTCGCGAGGAGTGAGCACGAACGCGGTGTGTAACAGCCGGACCAAACGAGACGC